>NC_143552.1:111670833-111973055 GCF_054136105.1 Typopeltis vanoorti
AGCGGTTTGCAATGCTATAGCCAATGAAGTTTTAACTGAGGCTCAATTAATGCCGTTACTCAGCCATGACTAGAGTTTTTAGCTCAGCAGCACCCCATCCACACAGAATCTCTTCATTCAGATGACGGGATAAAGAGTCAAGGACTCAGTCCATTGTCCAGTTCTTTTTAGAACTTGGTATCACCTTTGGGTCTGGCTCCCAATGATGAGACCTCAATAAAGGTTGAAACCAGTCTGAGTAGCGACCTTTCCCATAATGCATGTCTGTAATGAGATGTGCTTTGTATTATAGGATATGAGACAAGTGATGTGAAGTCATTAGTCTCTATATATGATTGCCCTGTCCTGAAAATACTTCAGGTGCAAACTTTGTTTGCTTACTCTTGGATAAAGGATTAACCCAAGAATATAATTTCTGGACATCTTTAATTTATAGTGTAACAAAGTGGAAAACTTCCTACAATATTTGTCTGTGAAATTTACATAAAATAGTACTCTGTGTAATAATAAATTCAGAAAAAGAAATTTGGTATTTTAACAAAAGATTCTATATAATAATAAATGGAATTTACAATGCCCATGAAAACTGTTTTTATGTTTTGTAAAAACTATTTGATTGCATGATATCTAATTCATCTGCTTGTGTAATGTTCTAGGAAGACTTCTTCACCTAATTTATCGATTTATTTACTATATTCAGAATATTCACTTTAATCAACTCACAGTCTCTCTTTGAAAGATAAGGTAGCAGAATATTGATTGAAAGTCACTATATTGTGTCGTCATGAATTTCAGTGTTTTAACAGCTATAATTACCAGAAATGTGCTATTTATTTTCATTGAAATGGTTTCAGGGGAGAAAACAAAATTCTCTTTCTGCACCTAAGTTCAATTCTTCAGATCTGCTTTAAACATAGAAATTTTTGGGAACAATGCTCTGTTTCCTTGAGTGATGAGATTTGATATTGTTTGAAAACAAGTATCAAAACAACCATCCTGTATACTAATTTTTGTCAAAATTATCTAACATCCTCATACAGACAGACAGTATGAGGATGTTAGATAAAATGTCTATTATTAAACATCACTTTTATCCAAAGAAAAGACAGTTAAATTTTATTGTCAGGATTATCATGGGAATACAACAAGGTTCTTTATATAAGTTATGTAGATTGGGGGGTGGGGGGGGGTGGTTTGAGATATATGACAAAGTGTAAGAAAATCTATTTCAATGCTACAGTTTGATTAGATTTTCACCATTTATACCATAGAAACATTATGGTATAAATGGTGAAATATTATACAGAGCAATATAAGTTGTAACTAGCTGTTAGAATTAAAAGAAGTTCAGAAAGATCTAAAAATCAGGTGTAAGACATAGAAGGAAAATTAATCGGATGGGGGGGGGGGGGGCAGCATTTAACTTGATATCAAAATGTTGTTACTTTAAGCTCTTTACTTTATGCAGATGATGCTATTACTCCAAAATTAACAGTACGTCAATGACACTTGAATGGAGATCCTATAAAACAAATAAAATATTTCTGTGATTTAGGCACAACTTTTAGTAAAGTTGGCAAATTTAATATGGAAGTAGACAAACAGAATCAGCAAAACTGGTATGGTGGGGATCACGAGAATAAATTTGTATTATAAGATAAAAATTAGTCAAACACTGAAGTAGCCATATATATAGGATGGTATGCAGTCCAGTTTTAACTTATGGATGTGATCAATGACTGGACACATAGATATGATGAGAGTTACAAGAAAAATTAAGAAGGTACACTGACTGCATAAATGGCAGAATCATATTATGACAACATTAGGAAGGAAGGAACTTGACATTGTTAACATTTAGGAATGTGTAAACAGCTAATCTCAGGTAGTATTGTCACTTAAACAGGATTGGAGAGGAAAAGTTACCATATGAGGTGCGTGTGTTGCCAGAATGGCATGGAAAAAACCCAGAAGTGAACTACGATCTAAGCGGAGATTGATGCATTTAGGAGTTCCTTAGAAGACCAAAATTGGCATCCTTACAGATTAAGTTGGTGGAAAATCGTCAATAGGAAGTTAGTAATAATGTAAAATGTTCATCTTGTACATTCTACCTTTGTGGTATGTACTGCTTTCATTCCTTTTTTCCCAAATGGATGAAAAGTCCAAATTCTGGATATGAACCCTCGAGGAATGTACTGGATACTGTGACAGTATCCTGTACATAGGAATTTGAACTTTTCATACAGTTCAAAAGAAGGGAATGAGGGCAGTATGTCAACAAAGGTACAATTCACTTCATTTGCTATCTGATGCTACACTTGGTAGAAAAGACTTTTTTACCCAGAATAGTAACTTAAAATAGCTGGTCATTACTTACAAATTATGCTTTTCATGATGTACAAAATGATTTTAAAAATAGCTTGGTACATTAAAATCCTGATTGAATGATTAAAGCATTATCCACAATGAAATATTGTTTGTATGCTGTGATGGTTAATTTTTTAAAGCTTATATAAATTACTTTTGTATCATACTGGTTCACTTCTTGGTATAGTGCTCAAGCTGCTGGATTATTATGTGAAGAAGCAGGAAATTATCAAGACAATGTAAAATACTGTGGTTACTGTCATTACCATTACCAGAAATTGGTAAGCTGTATTATTTTTGATCATTTATAATATTTGAAGTTCTGTATGAGAATTTAAATTTGCATAATTTTGACAATGATTGAACATGTATGTTAACTATCAATCCTTCTTGTCCTATCATATGTTGACATAGTCAATTAAATGTAGATGGCATTGGTGTAGATGATGTGGTTCCCTGCAGTTGGTGGAGACAGAGAGTTGTAGAGTGGATGTCCTCCCTCAATGAGTCTTTGGACTCCTTGGAGGTGTCACGTAATAATAAATACTGAAAACATTCATCAGATTCTTTATGAAATGCTTCTTGTACAATTTGATTGATACTGTAATATACTAAATTCTATATAAGAATTTACAAAATGTCTTTTGCATCATTCCCAATGCACAGGGGATTTGCAAAAGCTATATCAGATTGATGCTGTGTGAGCAGATGTATTGTACTGTTGCATCTTTGCCCTTCCTATCATTTCTTGACTTAACCATTTAAAATACTGGCAATACTTACTGGATTTTACTTACAAAAACTTTGCTTCCTTCTTGTAGAATTTTTAATTTGCATACATTTATATATGCATGGGTCGGATTCATATTAAAAATAAATAAATAAAAATAAGAAAAATTAATAAAAAATCAGGAGCAATACCACTGATAATAGAAACTAGAATAACAATAAAGAAAGATTTGATAAGAAACACATAATTTGAGAAATAATGTCTGAAAGCAGAACACGAGCATATTTTTTCTGAATGTTATTTACATTATTTATGTTACTGAAGTAAATTCATCTCACCTTTCAAATCATCTTTTTATCTTTATAATGCAAGAGGCAAGGTATGTCAGTGGAAAAGGATTGTAGTTAGTAGAGGGATTAAAATAATAAGATGGCAGCATATTTGATGCTATTTAAGCAAAGAAGACAAAAATTGCTGAGATACTTCTAAATAATACTCTTGTAGGATACACTTTAAGTTGAAAATCCATAAACATTGATTTTTTTTTTTTTGACAGAAATGGATAACTGTTAATGAATGTGGCCTTCTTATCCTTTACTCCACATTAATTTTAAATAATTACATTAGTTTCTAAAGTAGGAAATAAATGATCAACCTCTAGTTCAAATTTGAGTGACATAGATTATTGTATATTTACTGTTGAGAGAATCTTACTGCTGCCCCTAGATATCATGTAATTGCCTCTAAGTCCCAAATAGTACTCTATGATTTAGAAATTTTTGATGTAAAAGAAAAGTACATTAGAGAGTATTTCTGGAAGTCACTGAACTAGAACCAAAGGGTATAAAAAAACATTAAAGGTGAAATTAGGACATTAGTTTTGAAGTATAGATACTGCTATACAGAAATATCTTGACAGCCAATATATATATATATATATATATATATATGAAAAAGCTTTAATGACTGATACCTTTTTCATAATATTCCAACCGAGTAAAAATGAATTCTGAAAAAAAAAAAATATATATATATATATAATTCTTTCATGGTGATTATCACAACTTTTCAGCGTACCCTTGTGTGTATTACGATGCACGCATAACTGACCATGGTAAATGCCCCCCACCACCACACACACACACACACACAACCATACCAGATGCCCAATATGCAATGCCCCCTATATCCTTTTGCCAAAAAGAGATAAGAAAAATATTGTAAAAATTAGACACAAAAAAAGTCTTCTGACCTTGATGGTATTTCTCCAGTTGTCTTGAAGGTTTGTTCACCAGAACTGACTCCTATCCTATATCACCTGTATATACTCTCTTACTCCACTGGTATCTATTCCACAGCCTGGAAATGGGTCTATATTCAATCCATTCCCAAGGAGGGTGATAAATTACTGCCATCATACTACTGCCCTATCTCACTCACCTCAGTTCTCTCTAAAGTAATGGAGAGAATCATCAGTTCCCAACTCCTACACTTCCTCGAAGGCACCCAGCTAATAAATGACCACTGATGTGGATTCCATTACTGCCAATCAGGAGATCTACTCACATATATCACCCATCTCTGGACAAATGCCATGGAAAAGTTTGGTGAATCTGAAGTGATTTCACTTGATATCTCCAAAGCTTTTGACTGGATCTGGCACAAAGGTTTACTAAACAAACTCCCATCATTTGGTCTGTGTCAGGACTTATGCAGTTGGATTGCCAGCTTTCTGTCTTGATGCAGACTATTTGTGATGGTGGATGGTTCCTTACTCTCTCACTATATAACTAATGCCAAGGTTCCATAAGGTTTGCTTGTGTTCTCTCACCAACCCTCTTCCTTCTATATATCAATGACCTACTTCAGTTGACCTCCAGCCCAATACACAGTTTTGTAGATGACAGCACATTGCACTCTTCCCTTTCATTTGATAAACCTTACTCTACACAACTCACAACCTACACAACATCAACCATCACTGCCCTGAATTCTGATCTCCAAGCCATCCTCCGATGGGGTTCAGATAACCTCATAAACTTCAATGCTAGCAAAACCCAGTTCTACTGTATTTATTATTATTATTATTATTCTAAGACCCCATGGAGTCAAAGACTTATCTAGGAGATCTCTTTGTCATACACTCAGCTCATCATACCTTGCCTTAAACACATTCAAATTCTCTGCAGACACCACACTCTCAGACATTGCATTCCAATCACTCACAACTCTCCATGCTAAAAAACTGCTTCTCACTCTCTTGCTCATGCCCTCCTTATACAACTTTCAGGAATGACTACAAAATTTCTCACAAAAAAGAATAATTTTCTTCCTGTTACCTTTGACAATGCTCAAATTTCCAGACAAGATGAGATTTCTCTTCTTGGAATCACCCTGACATCAAGCCTCTCCTGGCAAACACATCACAACCATTGCATTAGCTTCTAAAAAAAAACTAGGATTTCTCTTTTGCTCAAAACATTACTTCATCTCTGAACAGCTGTTAACCAATCCACCCAGTTATTGAATACTGCCCTCACATTTGGAGTGGAAGAGTCCCCTAAGAGCTACTTAGAAATGCTCGACTCAATGCAGAGGAGGGCAATTAGATTGATTAATAACCCATCTCTTACCAGTTCACTCCTCCCACTTTCATTCAGGCATTTAGTTTCTGCAATATGTCTATTCTATAAATATTTACATAGCAATGTTCATCTGAAATAGCATCAATAATTCCTTTGCTCAGTACTAAGTCCATTGGAACGCTTGCATTGCCACTCAGCATTCCTTCACAGCACCCCTTGAAACTCACACAACAAGTTTCGTTTCCTCCTTTTTCATTCCTGCTTCTGCCGTTGTAGAACACCCCCCCCCTTCCCCACCTTATGTGTTTCCCAAGGCCCAAGGAATACAATATACAAGCTTTTAAATCAAATGTAAACAAGTTTCTCCTTTCCCAACCCACTACCCATACACAGTACTAACATACTGTAGGTTGATTAATCAACCTCTCGTGTATGGGCTCAACATTAAATTATATACGAAGGCTGTATAAGTAATAAGACTAATTTTACTGTCGCGAAACCACTCATCACAATATTAATTTCTGTGGAATAAAGAAATGTTGCTGTCTGTATTAACAAAAGAGGTTGATAGATGGCGTATACGGGCTGATGTGCCAGAGTGTCAAGTGACTAGACTTAAGCTTGTTTCGGCGCCTACGAGCCGCGACCAGTTGTCAAAATGGAAGCGTCCTTGGAACAGCGTTATGCGATTAAATTTTGTGTGCGTTTGCAAAAATCAGCATCGGACACTTTTAACATGATACACGAAGCTTTCCATGATGAAGCAATGTCGAGGGCAAGTGTTTTTCGCTGGCATAAAACTTTTAAGGAAGGAAGGCAAAATGTGGAAGATCTTGAACGTGAGGGAAGACCTTCAATGTCCATCACAGAGACAATGATCAACACAGCAGCGATTATCATCATGGAGGATCGCAGAATTACAGTACGCCAGCTGCATGTTGTCCTGAATATTTCTGTGGGAAGTGTTCACTCAATCATGGCTGAATATTTGGGACTGAAACGTGTTTGCGCCCGATGGATTCCCAAACTCTTGACACCGGAGCAAATGCAGCATCGAGTGGATGTGTGCACAGAATGGAAAGAAAGACTGGAACAAGAAGGCGACAACTTCTTAAAATGCATCATTACAGCAGATGAAGCTTGGTTGTATCATTATGACCCTACAATGAAACAACAAAGCAGTGAATGGAAGCATCCGTCTTCGCCTACCCCAAGAAAGCAAAAACTGTAAAATTGGCTGGTAAAGTTGTGACCATAATGTTTTTTTGACTACGAAGCCATTGTTTACCAACACGCTGTAGAACCCGGGAATACTGTAAACGGCTCATACTATGCGGATGTTTTACGGACAATGGTACAGCACGTCAAAAGTTAGCATCCATTGCTGAAGAATGGCTTCTTATTGCACCACAATAATGCAAGGCCACATATTGCTGGTGATGTAGTGGATGTTTTGCAGAAGAACAACATAGATATCCTACCATACCCTCCATACAGTCCTGATCTCGCACCGTGCAATTTCTGGCTGTTTCCTCAGTTCAAGAAACCACTAAGAGGCCGCCATTTCGAAAGCAACAAAGCATGTGTAAAAGCTGCGGAGACGGTTTTGAAAGAACTCTCAAAAAAAAATTTTCACATGTGTTTAAGAAGTGGACGCAACATTGGGACAAATGCATCGTGTCTCACAGTAGTTACTTCGAAAAAGACCATGTAAATGATGACGATTAAAGGTAATCTGTTTTCTGTATAAATATAGTCTTATTGAACAGCCTATGTATATATATACATATATATATATGTATATATATATACATAGGTATTTGGTTGTTCGTTTGGTTGTTTTATAATATACTATAAAAGTATCGCCGATACTTTATAGTTTATAATACTACATTCGGCATGAAATTCTCTGATTCCAATCTTTGAGGTTCTTATTCGGTTTTAAAACAATGTGGGATTTAATATCCCTTTAATTTAAATAATGTTTATATTGCCGAAATGAAGCCTATTGGCTCTTTATTTATATTTATTTATATATTATTTATTTTAAAAAAAGTAAGAATTTTTCTAACTGTTGCTGTCTTAGCTAAGTGGAGCTTTTTTATAAATTAATTTTTTTATTGCCTTTTGTTTTGTTTTCCATTGTTAACATACTGAGGATGTCTTTGATATTTATGCAAAAACAAAAATTCACAAAGATTTCAATGTTGGCCAAACAGGATGTACTGGAGAGATCTATACATTGGAGCATTTCAAAGATACAGAAAAGAAAAGACAGTGCAAGTCCAGATTCTTTCGAACAACCAATATCAACCATCCAGTATTGTGAGAAAAACAGAAATACCTACATCAAGCATAAATTTTGTGAAAATTCAAGGAGGCTTTGGAAATGATATGCACCTCTACTAATTGTAATAAAAACCAAGGCTTAATACTGCACCAGGTTTGGTGTTTATTCATTAAAAATCTAGCATTCGTCTACCTGGGTTATGGTATATTTTATGTTATAGAACATTACATTTCTTGTATAATGAGACCTGTGGAGTATCCATAACTATAGAATAACACACATGCCACAGTAAAATAAATTTATTATGTAAATATTTCATCTTACATATTGTAAGACATCATCAGTGCAAACAACAATAATGAATAAGTGAATAATAAAACAGTACAGCTCATGCTTAAATTGGAATATCTCTAGGTATGCAGTTGCTTTTTCATAGATTAAAACTATTAGGCTGAAATTAAAATATATATATATATATATATAAGGCAGAATCATTGAAAATGTCAGCTGTGTTGTGAATGGGGAATCTGTGGAACAAGTGAAACATTTCAGCTAATTAGGCACGATTTTTACTGAAGATGGTAAATTAAATATAGAAATAGACAACAGAATCAGCAAAGCTCGTATGGTAGGAAGTCAATTGAATAAATTCATATGGAATAAGAGAGAAATTAGTTGGAACACTAAATTAGCTGTATGAAAGACAGTGTTCAAACCAGTTTTAACTTATGGATCTGAGAGCTGTTTAGAAGTAAAACACTTGACCAAAGACTAGAGACCGCAGATATGGGAGTCCTGAGAAAGATTATAGGCATGAACAGATGGCATCAATGACAATATCATATTAAAAAAATGAGGATATTAGGAAAGAACTTGACATTGTCAACATCCAGGAATGTGTTAGCAGAGCTAATCTCAGGTGATATGGTCACTTAAACAGAATGGGCAAAGAAAGATTAGCAAAACAAGTGTTCTCTGTCAGGTTGGCAGCAAAATGACCAAGAGGAAGATCAAGATATAGGTGGATTGATACGGTACAAAGTGCCTTAGAGACGATAAAAATATATGATCTGATAATGTCTTGGCAAGTAACAGACTGATTTGGAGGAAAATTGTAGATAGGAAGTTAGTAATGATGTAATTTTTTTCATGTTGTACTATCATATCCTGTACACCCCTTGAGAGTACATGGCAGGAATTTGATGATGATGATATATATATATATATATATAATAGATCAAATTTATTTAATACAATTCAGGATAACAATTTCTCAAACTTTGGTATAGTGAGGCAGTCATTCCAATTGAGATTAGGTCTATGAAGCAGGACTTCAGCACTTTCTTTGTATAAACATTCATGTTTATATATGGATCTATGTAGCAGCTTAGCATTTTGCCATTGGGATGTGGTTAGCGTTATCAATTCCATGTTGTGCAAGGCCAGATTTGTGAGGTTTGATAAAACGGATGTGGTCTTGATGTTCAGAGATATGTTTATTTACCATTTGTCCATAGTACAACAAGTTGCACAAAAATGGTACTTTGTATATGCCAGGTAGCAACAGTGGTGAAAATTTGTATTTTCGAAAAGGTAGCAGGTTATGAATTTGGTTGATGGGTTTTATAGATAGCAGTTGATATTTTTTCAAAATTTTTGCCACATAATTCAGAGGTGCCTTTAATATATGGTATAGGAGTCCTCTGGGTTGCTCTAAAGGAGTGGTTGATTATTTTGGAGGTTATTATTGGATTATATCCATTTAGTATGGATGTTTCTTTGACAATTTCCAATTCTTGTTTTTTTAGAGATTCTTCAGAAGAACTTATCTTATGCTCTGAATACTAGGGATTTTATGATGCCATATTTTTGAGATGAATGGTAGGCTGATGTATTGTGGATATATAATGACCTGGAAAGATATTGGTTTTTGGTAGACAGAAGTGGAAATGGATCCATTTTGCTTATGCTGATGCACATCAAGAAAGGAGATACCTTTTGATGTTTCTTTTTCTACTGTGAACTTGATACTAGAATATAGGGTGTTGATTTTTTGTAGAAATGAGTGGAGTTCTGGTTCTGTATGACTCCAAAAAAGGCATTAGCTGAAGAATTATACAAATACCATGTTAATAATTGATATTACCAAGAAGGTTAAAACAGATAAAATTCTTCTAAATAATAAGATGATTTATTCAGGCAGTTGGAATTGTGGGGGAAGAGCTGTTCCTATAGTTATTATCAACATATATTAAGTGAAAGCCAAATTTTAGAATAATGTGGACAACTTTCAAAGTGGAAGATTGAACTGAGATCTGTTTGGGTCTGTGGTGGAAAGTTCTAATATGGAAGAAGTACTTTGCTGCATTTATTTCAGCAGGTTTCTAATTTATCTGAACTGTTGGATAAATCCAAGAAGTCTTTCTTCTGGACCAGCTAAATCTTCTCATCTTAACACTTGACTGTTGTTAGATAGCACGAAGATAATGGTGCATGCTCAAATGGTTAAAGATAGAGATGCCCAGAATTGGAGACAGAGTTTTTGCATGATTAATTCTTGGAGCCAAAGGTTTATTCTCATAACTCTGGTAAAATTTCAAACTTTTGTTTCTTTAATCTGGTTATAAAATATTAACAGATGTCATTAAATATTGTATTATACTTATTGTATAATACAATATTTAATAACTATTGTAAAAAGTATTATACTTATGCACCTACCAAGAGTTCATTTATGAAGAATGTAACTCACTAGCTGACATGGGACTTGTCTGTAGTTTGATATTAGGGTTTTTGTCCTCTTAGATTTCTTCCTGGTCTCTGATGAGAACCAACAGTTTAAACAGCTGTCAGGCCAGTGAAACTTCACTAATCAGAGACAGTTACGTGGACTCTTGGGCAGAGTCCATGTCTTGTAAGTAGTGCAAGTCAAGGCAACTCCTATGATATTCAGCCTGTTTCTTCCTTTACTCAAATGAAGGCCTCTCCCATTATGATTTGTTCCATAATGGAAGAGTGTATATATATTTGTATGAATGAAAGTGAAAGGCATTCACAAACATGCATGCACTCTTCTACCTCAAAAAAGGGGGAGAGAACATTTGTAGTGTTTTTTGATGAGAAAAAGAATATTTAGTAGTTTTAGAGATGCCATAAAACCTTGTCAGTCCCAAGAGCTTGATAAGCACAATGAACATACTTAAGAAATCCTGTAAAGACTGAAAAATGGAGGACATGTGATATTCTCAGTTTGGTAAAAGTGTTACAAGTGGCTGGAGCAAAAATTATACTATGCTGCTAGTACCATAGTACACGAAGAGTTCTGATCTGATTTTCCCTTTCAGTCATTTTTGACCATAGGTGACTTTGTAGGCATTGCCCACAAAGTATTCTTGGTGAGATTTTTACAGGGTAGTTGACCATTGCTTTCCCCAGCCCCCTAATTTTATCCGGGCTCGGGACCGGCATATGACTGGAAGGTATTCATGACTGTAAACCATGTATGTTCACCGGGCTGGTTTGCCTGTTCTGGGGGAAGAACCCCCCCCCCCCCTACCTCCATATGAGATCGGCTAACTCACCTTTAATCGAAAGAGACCAGATAAAGGTTCTTCACGTCACTGACTGGAATGGAACCCAGGTCTTTCCGACCAAAGGGCTTCGTCTATACCAGTGTTTCCCAACCTTTTTGATGTCACGAACCCCCTGTAGTGAATGTTAATTCACCGTGGCCCCCATAAAATCCAAAATGGAAATTTTTTATATTTTACATATCATAAAGATGAAGTAATAAATTACAATTTTACAACACTAAATGTGTCATTTATGACAAAGCAATACTTTTATAAATGGAGATGTTAGATCCTAAATGAAGGAATCTTGGAAAGAAATCATTCATTTGGAACCTAACATATAAAACTTGCTGGCAAAGAGAAATACCTGCACATCAGTTGTAATTAAAAGAAACTTCTTCACTTTATATAAAATTTGTATTCTTTATTTTAAGTACCTTATATTTAAGCTGTGGTGATTATATTAAGATTTCATTTTTAAGTACAGTAGAACTCGGTTATAACGATCACGGTTACAGCGAATTCACGTTTATAACGAATAATTTTGAAGGTATATTTGAATTACATTTGATTTAATGCATGTATTTCATGTTTTTTACGAATTCGTTTCAAGGGAATAAAAAAAAAAAAAAAAAAATCAGCTAACACCTTTTTATTCCCGTATACGGGAGTAGGCGAGGCCATTTAGCCCTATCTAACTTTTGGAGACTGAGTGGGCAGTTCAATCTCCACTGGTACCCAATCAGAGACAGATGGCCCAAGGCTATCACTAATTAAGCGGTACGCAGTGAAGAGAGATGGCTCAAATGTGCCGCCATCTCGTGGTCCCTAACCCTAACACAAATATATTTTAATGTCTGAAATAATGTGGGTTCTACGGTCGATTTTCTTGAGTTTACAGGACGAAAAACCCGAGTTTCCGGGAGGAAAAACCTGCTTGCCCATGCCAGAGATCGACTAACTCGGGAACCGGTCGAAAAAAGGCTTAGAAAAATTTCCTCTAGTCGCCGACTAGACTCGAAACCAAGACTTCCTTCGTGCGGCCAAGTGCGGTGGTGTGCAAACGCCACATCCACTGAGCTACACAGGCTCGAATAATACATGTTAGTCATTCCTTTACTGACATTTCGTACGTACGCATTTTCTGGTTGTGGAAAAATGTCGGGAGTCAAACGGAAAATTTTATTGGTTTCCGAAAAAGTAGAAATTATACGGGAGGTGGAAAGTGGCCAATCAAATCTGACACTAGCAAAGAAGTATGGTTTGTCCCCATCTACAATATCAACAATTTGGAAGAATCGCAAGTTGACTCTGAAAACTTTTGAAAACAATTTATTGAAATGTAAAAAACTTAAAAAGTGTAATAAAAGTGACGTTGACGAGGCACTTCTTTCGTGGTTTAAAGTGCAAAGAACTGCTGGCTTACCTATTAGCAGACCAATTTTGAAAGTTCAAGCCGAAAAATTTGCTGTTCAACTTGGTTATAGCGATTTTAAATGCAACAATAGGTGGATTGATCGCTTTTTTCAATTTAAAATTTCGTTTTTAAATTGAAAAAACTTTTTCAATTTAAAAACGAAAAGTGCATTGGCGGAAAACTTATCAAAAATAGACTCACAGTTTTAGTTTGTGCAAACATGACCAGTAGCGATAAAAGAAAGCTTCTTGTAATTGGAAAATCGGCAAAGCCTAGATGCTTTAAAAACATAAAGAAACTTCCCGTTGATTATACAGCGAATAAGAAGGCCTGGATGGCATCTTCAGTTTTCAAAAATGAAATTCGCAAGTGGGATAAAAATCTTCACAGTGAAAACCGGAAAATTTTTGTTATTGATAGACAACTGTCTTGCCCATCCTGTAGTGGCTAATTTAACAAACATAAAACTTGTTTTTTGCCACCGAATGTGACATCTGTCTTGAAACCACTTGATCAAAGCGTAATTAGATGTTTTAAATTCCATTTTCGTCGTCTGTTAGTCTTGGAACTAATAGAACGCAGAGAAAAATCCGCAGAAAATGCTTATGCTTACAACTCGAAGATCAGTGTACTTCTACGCAATACATTTAATGAATGATGCTTGGAATTTAGTGTCATCGTCTACGATACAAAACTGTTTTAAGAAAGCCGGTCTTGCGGAATACGAGTGCGAATCTGAAGAAGATGAAGAGGATAACTTACCGTTATCGGTGTGGTTAAAAGCGCAAAACTTAAACAATTTTGAAACGTGTGCAGAGATTGATAATGGCGTCGCAACTTCGGATATACCGACAGACACTGACATCTTAAAACAAATCTCTCATACACCAGAAGAAGATAATAGTAGTAGTGACTCCGAGGAAGAAAATAACAATGATGAGAAAATTGTTACCTGGCGTGAAGCAGAAAGTGCTTTACATATTTTAACAAGATTTATGGAATCGTGATCTGTAAGTTCAGACGACACATTCAAGCATCTTAGTGGTATGAGGAACAATTTCAAATATGAAATATGCGTCTTGTGCAAAGCAAAGTACACTTGATGATTTTTTATGTAAAAATGTGAAGTTTTAAAAATAAATTTTTGTTCTTTATATGTATGTATGCACATATGTATTTATATTACCCAATATATCTATGCTGAGAAAAATCTGAAAACATTTTTAATTCGCTCAAATTATGACCTTCTTGGATATAACGAATAACGGTTATTACGAACAAATATATGCGGTCCTGTGGAATTCGTTATGACCGAGTTCTACTGTATGTCTAAAAAGAGAGATAATCTGATTTAAATTTAAGCCTCACTTAAGCTATGTAAAATTTACTGTGAGTCATCTAAAAAGTTGCTAATTAATAATTCCTGGAAGACATAAAGCTACATGTGTGCAGCGTAATGCTAGCGGCTATAGCTTACTCGGAAAATTTTGCCATGTATTCTGTGAATCCAAGTATAACAGCGTCGTAAAGGCAAAGGATGAACCCAAAGGGGTGAAAAGAATAGGGCCGTGTGCAAAAAGGGGGACTGAGAAAAGAGGGTGCTCTATAGAAGAATATAATTGGTTGAGCCCTTATCGGAGAGCTCTCTCTCTGGTCGTAACATTTTCCTGTTTTGGTGGTTCGGAAGTTAGTGGGCAGTTTTGCGTAACGGGAGGGGGGTGAAGTCTGTGATAAGATGTCGGAGTGCGAGCATTCTTAAAATGAAGTAGGATTCTATGCAAAGCTGAAGGTAAAAATTCCAGTCCTAGCAGAATCAAGCTGTCGCTGAATAGTCCTATCGAGTTGTTCCTGTAATGCAAAGATTTGAATCCGTTTTCGGCAGAAGGAATGAAGATAGCGTAATCCTTACATTGGTGTATGGACAGCCAATAGATGAGAAGTATCCAGGCATACACATGGTGCAGAACGATGCAGAAAAAGCTCAGTAAGGTGTAATTACGCTAATTTTGTGTGAAAGTTCATTAGAAGAGAGAAGAGTTTACGAATATGAAATTAAGAACTGTATTCTAAAGAACTCTGTGGACAGTCTCAAATTAGACAGTTAACCTCCTTTGAGAGTAAGAAGAATTGTTTGGAAGAGATCTTTTGTAAATTTTGTATGTGATAGGATTAATTTAATGCGATAAGAATAGTAGAATTTAGCATCTCAGTGACATTAGAATGTTTCTTAGTTTTCTCTTACGAGTAATACTACTGAAAGGAATTTAGCTTAACTTCATATCATTTGCTATCTATATCCCAATGTGCAGTTACTGCATTTAGCATGCCTTATAAGATTTACCGGAGCAGAGCTGACTACTACCGGGTGCGTCCCCAGGTGGCGGATCGGGGAACAGCCTTCAGATATGGAGGTTGGCTGCGATATAAGCAGAGCAATCTGGCGAATAAGCAGCCGTGGACTAACAGCGACTGAGCTATCAGGGCGTGGGGGAGCAGAAGTGGCAACTCTGTCTCACTTAAAACCTCACAAAGCCCAATGACAACTCGGTGACATGGCGAGTAGTGCCGCCATTAAATAAGTACCTGCTGGGGTCACCGCCCCTGACATTGGGAAGCAGCATTGTCAGTACTGACACAAGGTTGAAGCCAAATGATGACGGAAAAGCTTGTGATCAGAGATTTGCAGATGGCAATATGATTATATTGTGTACGTCTGTAATACTGCGGAGCAGAAAGCAAACGGAGAAACTACTGCTCTACCTTATCTCCAGAACAACCACCATGGCGAGCAAACCCTTACAATTGGCCCCAAGTTCCCAGCGTCCCTTAAATGGGACAGGGGTGTGAAGAATCTCCGGGCTCAAAATGGTGTCCACTTTTAAAATTGCAACTTGGAATGTCAGAACTTTGTATGAAGCTGGCAAATTAAGAAATGCCACAAGAGAAATGAAGAGGCTGGGCATCCGGATTTTGGGAATTTGCGAGACAAGATGGCCAGGATCTGGAAAGTGTCAACAAGATAATATGACAATGTATTACTCTGGGAATGATGAGAACAAACATCGACATGGTGTAGCTGTAATAGTAGATGAAGAAACCAATAAATCAGTAATAAATTGGATTCCATTTTCTGAAAGGATAATGCTGTTACAACTTAAGGGAAACCCGGTTAACATAAATATCATCCAAGCTTATGCACCCACAGCTGACAAAAGTGAAGAAGATGTTGAAGAGTTTTATGAACACCTAAAAGAGATTAAAAACCTAACAAAGAAACATGATATGAACATAGTGATGGGTGACTTCAATGCAAAAGTGGGAAGAGGGGGTGATGGAGAAATTGTTGGCGAACATGGCTTAGGCACCAGAAATGACAGAGGAGATCGCCTAGTCCAATTCTGTCAGGAAGAAGATCTAACAATAGCAAATACCTGGTTTAAACTTCCACCAAGAAGACTGTACACTTGGAAATCGCCTCAAGATAACCAACATAACATTGTCAGAAATCAAATTGATTATATACTGATAAATAAAAGATTCCACAGTAGTATAAAGAGTGCAAAGACTTATCCTGGAGCAGATATCTCATCAGACCACAATCCCATAGTTGCAGAAGTACGTCTTAGATTAAAATCAGCTAAAAAATCACAAAAGAAGAAAAAGAAAATTGATGTAGAAAAACTGAAAGACCCGAACATAAATAAAAGTGCCAAGACACAGCTTAACCTGCGATTACAACAGATTAACATAGAAGAAAATAAAAGTGTGGAATCTCTTTGGAATAGCTTAAAGAATGCCATCGTAACAACAAGTATTGAAGAAGTAGGTTATGTGAATAATATAAAACAACAGGAATGGATGACAGATGAGATTCTTTCTCTTATTGATACAAGAAGAATGTATAAAAACAAAGACCTAGCCAGGTATACAGAAACACATAACATCATCAAGAAAAAAATAAAAGAAGCCAAGGAAAATTTGATTAAAAATTTATGTACTGAAATTGAACTGCTTCAGAAACAACATGATAATTTCAATCTGTATAAGAAAATCAACGAAATTTCCGAAAACTGAGGAAAAAGCAAATAGTATCTCTAAGAGACGAAAATGGAAAAATAGTTCTAGAAGAAGAGAATAAAGCACAGATTTGGATAAAATATGTAACAGAACTTTTCAATGATACTAGACAGAAGCCTATAAATATAAAAGATAACATTCAAGGACCAGCAATCATGAAATGCGAAATAGAGAATGCTATACAAACAAGTAAAACAGGAAAAGCTAGTGGACCAGATGGTGTGCAAACAGAATTTTTAAAATTAATCGAACCAGATAACATCAAACTTCTTGAAAAACTATTTAATAAAATATATGAAAGTGATGAATTTCCATCAGATTGGCTCAAATCTACATTTATCACTATCCCAAAGCGAATTCCTGTGGTGACTTCAGACTTATTAGTCTAATGAGCCAAACATTAAAAATATTTTTGAAAGTAATTCAGAATCGCATTTATAGAAAAAGTGAAGAAACTCTAAGTGAAACACAATTCGGCTTTCAGAATGGTTTTGGTACTAGAGAGGCCCTTTTCTGTACCCAAATATTGATACAAAAATGCATAGAAAAACAGAAATCTGTCTTTATGTGTTTCATAGATTTTGAAAAAGCATTCGACAAAGTCAGACACACCAACTTAATAGAAATCCTTCAACAAATAAGGCTAGACGAACAAGACATAAGACTAATAACAAATCTGTATTGGAATCAGTCAGCTACCGTTCAATTAGACAACATTACCACCAGTGATATTAACATCAAAAGAGGAGTGAGACAAGGATGTGTGCTCTCACCACTCCTGTTCAACATATATGCAGAGGTAATCTTTAAAAAAGCATTGGAAGAATGTCCAGAGGGAATCATAATAAATGGAAAGATTGTTAACAACCTACGATATGCAGATGACACCGTGCTAATTGCAGATAACATTATGGATCTCCAAAAACTCGTTGACAGAGTATACATAGAAAGCCAAAGAATGGGAATAAATATAAACATCAACAAGACAAAATACATGATCATCAGCAAACATCCAGCCTCATCAATGAAACTGACACTCGATGGGAAACATATTGATCAAGTGTCAAGATATAAATATCTTGGTTGCTGGCTTAATGAACGTTGGGATCCAGAAATAGATATAAAGACAAGGATTGAAGTTGCACGGCAGTCCTTCATGAAAATGAGACACTATTCTGCAATAAAGACCTAAACATGGAAGTCAGATGCCGAATGCTGAAATGTTACGTGTGGTCTATTCTGCTCTATGGAGTTGAAACATGGACATTGAAGGCGACAACAATCAAGAAAATCGAAGCCTTTGAGATGTGGCTATACAGAAGAATGCTAAAGATATCATGGACAGAAAAAATTACCAATGAAGATGTCTTAAAATCCATTGGCAAAGCTAAACATCTTGTACAAATAATCAAGAAACGAAAAACATCATATCTTGGACACATCATGAGAAACAGCAAATACCAACTTCTACAAACTATTTTGGTAGGAAGAATTGATGGCAAAGGAACTAGAGGAAGAAAAAGAATATCATGGTTTGACAACATCAAGACGTGGACAGGAAAGAGCAGTGCACAACTGCTCAGATTAGCACAAGAGCGCAGTTTATTCGCCAAGATGGTCGCTGACCTTCGATAGAAGATAGCACAATAAGAAGATAAGATTTAATTAGTTTGGAATGTGTTAATCTCTTAGTTCGAGTTTTATTTAGTATTGAGCATAATTGAGTGTATGAATTTTGTATTGTGTTTTAGATATTCCAATAAACATATCATATTTACCTGAACCTGAGTCATGCCTGATTACAATTCCAAATTACCACTTATAAAAATAGAACCTATTTTGGCGGGAAGGATTTAGAAAGAAAGTATATTTATAGATTTAGGTCACGACTACAATAATCTTAATCTATACGGCAGTTTAAATAAGATATTGTGTAAGAAAGCTAAGAATCTAGTATTGTCTCCCTGAGTAAGGATCTTTTCTACTGTAGGATACTGGCTGGTGCAGCAAAAAATAAATTCGCCAGTATCCGAAGAGGAAACAATCCTAGATATAAGATTAAAGTAAGAGAAGAAAGAATAAATAACGAAAGGTAAATATATAACAATAGAGCAGCCGGTAGGATTTTGATTGAATAAGATTTAGGTAAGAAAGGATAGATTTAAGTAAACAACATATAAGTAAATAAATAAATTAAGAATAAATCATATAGACATATAGAGAAACAACTTTTTAACAGAGATATTCAGAAGAATATGAACATATCAATTAGGCCTAATATTATGAATTTAATATTAGGCCTAATTGTGATGGCTGGTGCTGTTTTTCAGACGTCAAATTTTGCATGTCAGGATCAAAACTGGATAATTTCAAATGTAGATCTGGCTCCACATTAACTCTATTCCTGTATTTGTTTTTCATATATACAAGATGAGAAAATGTTGTCTCGCACAGATATGTAGTGGCAAATGGCAACAGATGTCTTACAGTCCTTTTGGAAATTTCAGGGTAAATAAACAGACTTAGCTTGGAACTAAAACTCCAGTAATGGTAACGAAGGAAACAGCATTTTGAACGTCGAATCACACGGCAGCTCGATAAGTTGTTCTCCTTCGAGAGAAGGAAGTTCATATTCCACGTCTAGAAAGAGAGTTTCATCCAGTTGTTTTTTTTTCAGGACAAAGCGGAAAATACAGACGTAGTTGAGATGCCAATGACCTCATATGTTCAATCATACTTTCAGCAACATCAGTAGAAAGGGGTTGTTCACTGAAATCAATGAAATCACTCAGCGTGTGAAAGGAATCGTATTTTTCCTTTCTCGATATGGCTGCACCACAAATTTCTTGATTGTTGCCTCTATCTTGTCTTGCACAGAAAACAAGGTGACAGATGTACCTTGAAGGCTCGAGTTAAAAGTATTCAAGATGTTAAAAATGTCCGCCAAGTAAGCAAGAGATGAGAGCCATGTGAAATCATTTAAATAGTGTGTTAACTCAAATTTGGAGTTTATGAGGAACAACCTTACTTCGTCACGAAGCTCAAACAGCTGCGTCAGAACCTTACCCTGGGACAGCCATTGGATTTCTGAGTGCAATAATAAGTGTTCATGATCACTTCCCATTTCATTACAAAGTGCAGAAAATAACTGGCTGTTAAGAGGATGGGCGTTAATATAATTGACAATTTTTACTGCCTCATCTAGAATGTTTTTCATTTTGCAGGGCATACGCCGTGTAGCTAGTACTTCGCAGTGTATACAACAATGTGTCCATTTCACAAGAGGTGCGACTTTCTGGATACGTGCAACCAAACCTTTATGTATTCCTGACATTGCCTGAGCACCATCTGTGCTGATACCTACACATTTTTCACATTGAAGTTCATTTGTAGTTTTGAAATCATTGACAACTTTGAAAAGAGCTTCAGCAGTTGTATGAAGAGGGAACGATTCACAGAACAAAAACTCTTCACAAACTTTATTTTCGTGTTCATATTGCACAAAAGCTAGCAAATTAGCATTATTTGAAATATCGTGGCTTTCATCCAACTGGAACGCAAAATATTCACTATGAGATAATCGTTCTGGCAAAACATCTCTCACATTTTGAGCCATCGCTTCGATTCTTCTTTTCACAGTATTGTCAGATAACGATATTAGAGACACCTCATTGACATGTTTTTCACTAAACAAGTTCTTTGTTATCGCTTTTGCCACAGGCAAAATTAAATCTTCCCCAATTGTATGGGGTTGTCCATTTCTAGCGATCAGAAGAGCGACTTTGTAAGAGGCAAGAACAGCCTTTTCATTTTTTGTTCCACACACAATGTCCTTAACTAAATTCTGTGAACCACAAAGTTGCAGTTTTTTATTTTGAAAATATTCTATTGGCTTATTAACTAATTCGCCATGTTTTGTTTCAAGGTGGCGTCTCAACTTCGACGGTTTCATAGATTCATTCGATAACGCTTCGCAACAAAGAACACACTGTGATCTGTCTTTATTCAAAACGGAAAATCCCATTTGCAAATAGGATGGAAATATTTGCATGATTTTTTGAGGAAAGGAACTTTATTTGCACTAGTACTATTTTCAACAACACTAGATCCACTCGGATTATCGTCTGTCTTGCATTTCGACGATTCACACTTTAACCACCGATCCATATCTAAATAAGATAGTGAACAAATTGAAAATCAGAAGTTTTGTTGTGAACTGAATTATTTGACCAAAAGCAGAAAAACTGAATATTAAACCGAGAAAAACACACTTGTGTAATATTATAAAATTTATAATATAAAATTTATTTATAATATAAATTATAATATTATAAATTTCGAACCCAATATAATATTATAAATTATAGTTTATTAAATTAAATTAAATTACAAAGGATTGGTTATTCACCTCTGCTTTACAAAGGGAAAAAGTAACGGTACTCAAACATTCGTGTTAAATTTTACTTAAACCATGGGCCTCAAGAGCCAGAGATATACATTGCAAATATCCCAGGTATGAGCAACATGATAAGATAAAGTTTAATGAAAATAAACTATCCCATGGACCCCCTTTGAATTACTCGCAGACCCCCAGGAGTCCACAGACCACAGGTTGGGAAACACTGGTTTATACTGACTGAGCTACGGAGGCTCTAAGAGTTCTGACATTTGTAAAAAAAAAAGTTTGAAAACTTCACTTGTCAATAGTACATTAAAGTTCGTAGGAGAGTTTATTCATATCTTTCTGCTCCCAGTCATATGACTCGAGTTTGTTGAAATTTTTTTCAGGGTATTTGTCCAAAGTTATATAAAAGAACTGCGCAGGAAGATTTGTAGAACGAGTTTGTTAGAATCCTTATCAATTTATAATTATGTGAAAAACTTCTAGATAGCACAGAATTTGACTATTAATAGATTTATTCATTACAGGTCCAAAAATGATTAATATCTACTACTGACCTTGCAAATTCCACTCTTATATAATATAACATGGCAACTTTTACTTTTTATTGAATGTCATTCATGATTGATAAGGATTTTAAAAAAATTCTTGCCAGTGAAGATCATGGCAGTTGAAGGATTTCCTGGTTTTTAAGGCATTCTCTTTCTACTCTTGAATGTTGTGCAGTATCAATGAAAGAGAATAATTTTGTAAACCTGTTAAAAATAAATAAATAAGAAGTTATCCTCCTTCACCACAAATAATAATAATAAATATCATTTTTCCTTCCTAAGTAATGTGAGGGAAATGCTTCTTTTATTATATAATTCTGTTATTCTTTGACTATTTGACATGAATGGTAATATTTCTTCTACTTGCCTTTTAGATGTATTTTTATTAGAGCTCATATTATTTTTCTTTTACTGGTTAACAGCATACTACACATAATGTACGGTATTACTTATTGACAAATATTTGATATAGCAAATTTCTTAAAGATTTAAGAAATAAACACATATCATATTAGGAATATTAATTAACTGAAAATAATTCATCATGATCAGTAACTACTCCAACAGTAAGATCAGCTAGATTAAGCTCTCAGTTTCTTTTGTCCTCCCATATTCTTCTTTCAGTAAAACACTATTCCAGTTCAAATTTCTTTCTTTCTTTTCCTCTAATTTTTATCTGGCCTTTTCCATGGGCTTCCTCTTGGTCTTTTCTCCTCAGTTTTTGTTTTATACATTCTTCTTGATATTCTTTTTTAATCCATGTTCATTACATTCCAAACAATTTAATGTTGGAGTTTACAGGATTTCTTCAACACTTTCTTGCTCATAATGTCCACGTTTTCTTCTCTCTCTCTCTCTCTTTGTTTTTGCAAACACTGAGAGTGAGAAAACTTCTCACTGTTATCTGCATTTTACTAATGTCTTTTTTTTTTTTTTTTAGCATCCATGTCTTTTCTGCATAAGACAGAATGGAAGAAAAGTCATTTCTGTTAATCAAAAGCTATACTTCAATAGGATTTTAGTGTCCCAAATTTGACTACTTTCACTATCAAAGAAGCTTTGTCCCAGTGAAAACTTCCTCAATATATCCTGATCTAAACTTCCATCACTGAAGGGTTACCTTCTCAAATATTTGAAGTTTTCACTCCTCTTCAGGAAATTGCTCACTAAGTCTTAGACTTGGTGAACAAGTCTTGAAGAGGAGTGAATATGTCAAATTCCGGCTATGTACCCTCAGGGGGGGGGGTAGGATATTACAATAGTACTACCTGAAAAAGTTAGATCATTACTAACCTGTCAATGATTTTCCTTCAAATGAATCTGTTATCTGTCAAGACTCCAATATTATCAGATCTTATATTTCTGTCTTCTAAGGCACATCTCACTGCATCAATTGCTAGTCCTTGGTCTTCCTCTGGACCTTTTTCTTAGCATTCTGGCAAAATAATAATAATAATAATAACCTTCCTTTCCTCTTCAAATTGTACATTTTTTATGATTCAAAATCATACTATCACTTTTCTAGTTATTCTGTTTTGTCTAGTTTTTCTGTAGATCTTCTGAATGTGCCCATCTCCACATCATCTGCAAACACAGCTGATATCAAGTCCTTGTCCATTATTAAGCATAAATAAACCATTGTGAATTACCAAATCTAGTCTTTGTTTACATTTAACTTACAAATTCTTGATCATAAACATTTCCTCTTTTCCGAACCTCCTAGATCCTTCCCTATAGAATTCAACCAAAAACTTTTCCAAATCCTGAAATGCTACAAATAGGCATTTTCCAAAATCTCAGTGTCTCTCCATAATTGTCCTTACAACAAAAATTAGAACTAAAACCAAACTGCTCTTCTCTTAACCCTTCCTTTATTTTATCCTGTATTTCTGTTGTCATTATTATTATTTAATAAATCTTTATACAACACAATAATATTTGTCACTCAGTTAATGAGCCTCTTTTATATATTGGGAAGTTAATCCCCTTGATCCAGTCACCAAGTATCATCCTCTTTCTCCAGATTGATCTAAAGATGTAATTCAGCATGATCTGATCAATTTAGCATGCTAATCTATCACAGCGTTTCCCATTCTTCATCTTCCTTATTTCTTCTTCAACATTGCCAGCCTTATTTCCCTATTATATCTCTACTTTTATATTTATTCTGGTCTATTTTGCTATTGTTTTCATATTTGTTTAACAGATATTTAAGTAATGTTGCTAAATCATGCTTATTTCTCTCTTCTAATAGTTACAAGATTTCTATCTCCATTTATTAAAAAACCTGGTTCCTCGTTGCTTCTTCTGTTCATTAATCTGTATAACATTTTCTAGTTCTCATTAATATCTTTCTCCAGCTTATTTTTAAATTTCTCTTTAATTATTATTTTATTTTATTTTTTTGCATGGCTCTCTTTCTTTAATTTTAAATAGTTCTATCATCATCATCTGATCCAGTCTTAATACACTTCCAAAATGCTTTATTTTTGGTTCTTTAACTCTTTTCCTTTTATGTTTCCACCTACCCTTCCACACATTTGCATTTCCTACTATTACATCTCAAAATTTCTCCCGTCTTTCATGTATATTGTTATTTTATATTATTACATCTGCTCATTAACTCTGTAAAGATATTTGTTTTACACTGAGTGTTAAGTAATTTCTGAAAACACTTCATATATTTCAGTGGAGTGTGATATTGCCTAATGTAAATAGGAGATTGAGTACAAATTTGCATTGGGTGTTCTACTGCTTTAATGCAAGACACTGAAACAATATCCTCTGTGAAACACCAGAGAAAAATTCAAAGGCAGATTTAAAGAATTTTGGAATTCTATTCCTTTTTTTCACTGTATTTGCTAATTTCATCGAATCCACTAGGTTCTCTTTTATTCTCCCAATATTTTCCCTCTCATCTATTTTTAGAGTCTCAGTATTAAACACTTGATCATTGTCACTAGTCTTTAAAAACTTGAGGAGATTGCTCTAATTTTCTTTTGTCACCTGATGTCCTGTTTGGACAGGACATCAGGTGACAAGGACACTGTACCATGAACAAAATTACATGCAAAAGTATGACATTTCAGAAAATCGAGTCCAAATATTACTTGTACATTTGGATTAGAACAGCATTTTCAAACCTTTCTAAGCCCAAGGACCAGTAAAATGCCTAAAACAATTCTAAGGACCACTAAGTTGTGTACTTTTTTTTTAAAATCCTATGTGGGGATTACCAGCATTTGGGAAAAACTGTGCCATTTATGACAATAAATCTAAAAGCTTGTTTTGAATACATATGGAAACGTAATTAAATTTGAAGTAAACGATTAAAAGTGTATCATCATTGAACAAAGTTTTAATTTTTATTAAACAAATAAATAATATGATAATGAAGGTTTATTTTCTTGGTCATAATAATTAGTAATAATATTTTTTGGTTTACAGATCAAGTGTTGATCAAATTTATTAACTTAACCAACTAGTTTCGCTACACTTTAACTGTTGGCATCTTCAGGGCACTTACATATAGGCTGAAACAATCTCACAATTATGTGTAACTGTAAAAGTTATTATTTACAGTTATTCTTGTCAGTTTTACAGTTACACATAATTGTGAGATTGTGATTGTTTCAGCCTATATGTAAGTGCCCTGAAGATGCCAACAGTTAAAGTGTGGCGAAACTAGTTGGTTAAGTTAATAAATTTGATCAACAAATAATATGATATAATTATTGAATAACTAACTCTTATTTAGAAGTATTGGTCAAGTGTTAATAAACTATTTAATAACCAACTAGTTTTGCCGGCTATTGCTGTCGGCATCTTCAGGGTACAAATAAGGTAGGCAAAGTAAATTACAAGCTAGATGCTAACTGACAATTCTAATTCAATAACAAAATAGTACTCAGCATGAAATGATACACGTGTCATGGATACATGATTTACTTGTTGAGAAACATTTTGTAGTTGGCGCTGAAGTTCATTTCATGTGTGTTTAGTGATCTGATTAAGGTCTTCCATATATCAGGTAGGATTAAACCTTGATTCCTGTTGAGGTTTTTTGTGGAACGGGCAACTGTAGCTGCTTCTTTGAAGATCCTGGAACAGTAGTTTTCTTCTATATAAGGCACATAACTTTTATTCCTTTCAATAATGTGGTTGGTTGTAGAGAAGTGGGAAGAAAGACCAGATATATCTTTTCTGTTATTTCTTACATAACCTATGTGGTCCTTTTGTCTCATTTCGAAGCTTCTAGATGTCTGACCAATGTAACTAAGACCACAGGAACAAGGGATGTTGTAAACTCCAGCATACTTGTAGAAAGGATGTAAGTTTTTCGGTGATCTTAGAAATTTCTGAATAGTTTCAATTGGCTTGAAGGTCATCTAATATTGTGTGGTTTTAGGAGGAGAGCCAGTTTTTTGGAAATGGTACCAACGTATGGAATAGTTATAGTGGTGATATATTGGGTGACATCATGTTGTCTTTGTGGTATGTCAGAGAAGAGAATCTTGTTGATGAGTCTTCTAGGGTAGCCATTTAAGGATAGGTCGTTGGATGTTGGAGTCAGCTCTTCTTGTAGATCATTTTGGTCCATAGTAAACTGTATAGCTCTTTTCTTTAGCATATGAATAATGCTAAGTTTTGGGGAGATATGGTGTGATGAGCTGAAGTATAGATAACATCCACTATTTGTAGGTTTTCTATAAACAGATAAGTTGACACTGTTATTTTCTTGTTTCTTTATTATGATGTCCAGGAATGGTAGTTGTTTGTCCTTTTCAAGTTCTAGTGTGAATTTGATAGTATGGTGGAACGAATTGATTTTGTTTAGGTAATCCAATAGCTCTTCCATATGATAAAGATATCATCTACATATCTAAACCATGCTGTAGGTTTTGGGTTAATCTGAGATGAGATTTTAGTTTCAAGATCTTCCATAAATAGGTCAGCACAAGAGGGTGAGAGGGGACTACCCATGCCCAATCTGGTTAATTGTTTGTAAGTGGTTTTCTTCCATACGAAATAGTTAGAAGTTAAACAGTGACTAAACAACGAAGTGATGTCTTGTGGGAATAAATTGTCTAAGATGTTGATGACTTCAGCTTGGAATGCTGGTAAACAGGAAAGTAACATCAAGGCTAGCAAGTATATCATCTTCAGAGATAGGGACGTTTTTTAATTTTTCAATAAAATGTTGAGAGTTTTTAATATAAGTATCTGAGTTATGGATGTGTTGTTGTAGAATTTTGGCAAGATGTTTAGACAGTAAGTAAGTTGGAGAATTGATTCCATCTATAATGGGACATAATGGGGAGTCATCCTTGTGCACTTTTGGAACGCTGTACAGTCTAGGAGTTAGAGGATGCATAGATTTTAACTTTTTAATTAAATCTGTAGGCCAGTTTGTCATCCGACGTAATAGTTCATTGATGTCGTTAATGATTTTTTAACATTGGATCTGTATTAAGGACATTATAGATGGACGTATCTGATAACAGATTGTTAAGTTTATCTTGTGTTTATCTATTTAATAACAAAGTACTATTTCCTTTGTCCGCTTTAAGTATGATGATGTCTTTGTTATTCTTTAAGTTGAGCAGGGTTCTTTTTTCCATACAGATGAAATTTGCATGTGGAGATCTGGAAGGAGACGAGAGGATTATGCTGCTTTTCAATCTAAGGTCATTAGCTGTAAGTTGTGGTAGTAATGAGATGGCTTTCTCTAAATTGCAGATGAAATCTACTTTGGGTATTACAACAGGTGTAAGGCCAAATTGAAGCCTTTTTTGAGAATAGCAGTCTCAGGTTTTGTTAGTATGTGCTTTGATTGATTAACGATCACTTGATTATCCGGTAGAGAAGGTTTAGACTCAATATGATTAGTATACAGATAATTGGATTTCTCGATTTGCTTCCGTTTGCCATTTCTGAAGGTTTTATCATAACTTGTGTAAATCATATTATCTAGAAGTCACCAAATATCTTCGTCAACAGTATTAGAGATGTCTGTAAAGAACTCATAACATTTTGAGTCTATTTGGCTTAGTGTGAATCTCGTATGACATATTCTTTCACGTAGAAGGGAGAGTGATGTTTTATGATAAATACGTTGTTTAGCTTGTCTAGAATTAAAAAGTTGTCTGAGATGCAGAAATTTGGGGATAACGTTGTTGTCTCGACATCTTTTTAAGAAGTTAGGTGATTTAAAAACTTAGCCTTTTTACATTTTAAAAGTTCAAGATGGCGTACCTTCCATTTTGTAATCTCATCGATTCAGTTCATATTTGAAATTGTTATAATTCTTGACCACAGAGATTAATGAATAACTAACTCTTATTTAGAAGTATTGGTTAGACTATTTAATAACCAACTAGTTGGTTATTAAATAGTTTATTAACACTTGACCAATACTTCTAAATAAGAGTTAGTTATTCATTAATCTCTGTGGTCAAGAATTATAACAATTTCAAATATGATATAATTATATTACTACTAACTTTTAATGAGATGGTTGAGCTTCTCAGCTCTTGAAGAGTAGCTGGATATCTGGCTCAATATTGGTCAACTTCAGTCAAAGATCGGCACACCCACACACACACACGCGCTAAGACAATTTCTGTATTTTGTTTTTATTTGAAGGAGCGATGAAAATCCTTTCTTGCAAAGATAAGTTGTAGAAAACTGCATGACGATTTTCAATGTTTCTTCAGATGATTTGAGAAATTCACTTCTCACTGAAGGCAAGATCCAGAATCGAGCCAAACCGAGATCACGGAATTGCATTTTAAGCCCACTGTCATTTGAAAGCTCAATTAACTGTTCCTTTTCGATAACGAAAGATCGTTCTTGTGACTGTAAGCCTGAAATGGATCGTGAACCCACAGAAATTTCTTATAAAAAGTTATTTGGAAAATATGTTTCAAAATTCTGTTTCAGATTTTTGAGGTGGTCAGAAACCCTTTCCAGAAACTCAGAATCAACAAAAATATTATTTTCCACTAAAAAGGATTCCAATTGGAAAAGGTGCAAATTGTCTGTCTTTTACATAACTAATACATAATACCAATTTTTTATCGAATGCCTTTATTTTGTCATAGGCATCAAGAACAGTTGAAGAATTTCCCTGAAGGGAGAGATTTAGTTCATTTAATTTCAAAAAAATGTCTGAAAGATAGGATAGTGTTGATAACTATGCTTCAAGGAGTGATGCAAAATCAGAATTACGTTCATTTACGAGCAATGAAACTTTGTGCCTTAATTGAAATAACTTTGTTAGTACTTTGCCCTGGAAAGCCAGCGAATTTCAGAATAAAGCAAAAGTTGTATGTATTCGCTGCCCATTTCATCGCAGAGTTCTGAAAATAATCTGTTATTTAATGGTCGAGCCTTAATAAAATTAACTAGCTTTACAGCATTGTATAGCACAGTTTAAATTCTGGTGGCATTCCTTTGGAGGCTAATGCTTCCCTATATATGAAACAATGTACCCAGTTCATATCTGGAGCTACTTACTTAACCTTAGAAACAACTCCACTATGCCTGCCTGTAAGGGCTCAAGCTCCATCCGAACAGAAGCCCATACATTTTTCCAACTGGATCCCTTTGTGTATTATGTAATTATTGAGAGTGTGAAATATTTCTTCTCTAGTTGAATCTTGCTATCATCTGCATATCTTACGTAGCATATTAACTGCGCATCATTTGTAACATCAGTAGTCTCGTCTATTTGTAATGCATAATAAGGGCTCTTCTTAACTCTTTTGAATTACTGAGATTCTATGTCACCTGCCATATCATTATTTCTGCAACTGACAGTGTCATTTGAAAGAGAAATCAAATCAACATCTTTTAGTAAGTTGTTGCCAAACATAGTTTTTACCACATGTTTTATAGCTGGAAGTAGTAAATTTTTACTCATGGAATGAGGTTTCCCTGTTTTCACTATGCACAAACTTAAGAGATTAGATGCTTCTAGTGCTTTTGCTATTAACCCCCCCAACCGGCCAGGACATCTATAGATGTCCAGCTAAATCTGGATACGATTCTGTAACACCCGTTGAATAACATGGATAAGAAGTGCAATTTGGTCTCACTATTTATCCACCTCGTCGGTAGGTCCCATGGCCGAAACTATATCTTTCCCATGATTTAATGTTCCTAAGCGTCACTGAAAAAATTCAACGGGCTTATTTTACACATCACAATATCATCATCATCAAATTCCTGCCATGTACCCTCAAGGGGTGTACAGGATATGATAGTACTACATGAAAAATTTACATCATTACTAATTTCCTATCTACAATTTTCCTCCAAATCAGTCTGTTACTTGTCAAGACTCCAACGTTACCAGATCTTATATTTCTATCGTCTAAGGCAGCGCTTCCCAAACTGTGGGCCGCGGCCCCCTTGGGGGCCATAGGTTTTGTTGAGGGGGGCCGTGAAATAATGAAAACAAATTTAAAATGTTTTAAGACTAAGTAGATTTTTTTTATTTTAAAAGAAACGTATTTAACTTTTATTATTTATTATTCCTTTTTTGTTAATTTTTATATTTTAATAGAAAAATTCACACATTGGTGTTGGTTCACAAACTTTGCTTCCTGCGTATTTCGGCGCTTAATGAATATTAGTAAATATTGCTTATTCGTATGTTTCATTTCAAAGCAGTGGTTAATTGTATTTACTTCGAATGCTCTCCAGGGAAGCTCCAAATCTTCCTGTCCCTTTCATCACGCATTCGTAATCAGGGACTGTTGATATTGACTTTATATACATATCAAACCTCGTTTTATATTATCACTGTCATCCGAGCTAGTTTTCTGTTACCAATAAAAGTTTTGCATATACTTCACACATGAAGAAAAGCTTAAACAAGTTCATGTGGGGAGATAGTAAATCGCTTGCAGTGGTAAACAACACCCCCCCCTAACAGCCACTATACTGCAGAGGCAATAAAAACAAGTACTTTTATTATGCCAGTGAATAAGGTATGAACAGTCTGTGTAATATATTTCTCAACAACTAGTGCAATTAGAGACAACCGGGATAAAAACACACTAATTAATGAATCATCACATGTCCCCTCATACAGAAACTATGCTATATAGACTGTAGCAAAACCACATGTTGCATGGGCAAACACATTATCTAACTATAAACTATTGTTATTAATTAGATGTGTGTGAGTTCGATTTCCCAAGGCAGCAATAAAAGTCAACCGAACGTGTTAAAATTCGTAAAAGTGTTAAAACTAAGTAATATATATATATATATAATGAATGTTATGGCAGTTTCACATATGAAATTCGGTTGAAGAGAGTTAGCATTTCAACTCAATTGTCAGCTATTCTGTTATCTTTCGGTTGTGCGATCGTTTGTTAATACTACACTAATCATATGCACGTTTTAATAACTTGCCTTTGCTGTCTGTTTGGCGTTAGGCTTAATTACCGTAAAGGGAGAAAAGTCACAAAAGAGAAAAATGTTCCTGATCCGGGGATTCCCTTATTCAGGTAATATTCACTAATTTCATGTTATCAGTCTGTGGTGTGCCAGTATCGGTAAGTGGTGATATTATTTGATCTATTCTACGTTAAAAACTTTAACCCTGAGATGGATAAGTGGCTGATAAAAAAATAAAAATAAAAAATCCTGCAAACAATCAGAAGAAGCAGAAACAGACTCAAAAAGAAGGACAGTATTTCATATTTTACCAGAACAGCCCGCATCGTCTTCAGAACCAAACGGTAAGAGGCAAAAAATGTAATATATGCATTTGATTTTTGCAATATTCGCTGTGCATGTTTTGTATTGAATATAAATACAAAAAATATTATAATAATATATCTCTCTATTACGATTTTTTTTCGAGGGGGGGCCGTGAAATATTTTAATTTTTGCAAAGGGGGCCCTGACATCCTGAAGTTTGGGAAGCACTGGTCTAAGGCACTTTGTACCATATCAATCCACCTATATCTTGGTCTTCCTCTGGGTCGTTTTCCTGCCAACTTGGCAGAGAACACTTGTTTTGTTAATCTTTCCTCGCCCATTCTGTTTATGTGACAATACCACCTGAGATTAGCTCTGCTAATGCATTCCTGGATGGTGACAATGTCAAGTTCTTTCCTAATATTCTCATTTTTAATATGATATTGCCATTGATGCTATCTGTTCTGAACCTAATCTTTCTCAGGACTCTCATATCTGCGGTCTCTAGTCTTTGGTCAAGTGTTTTACTTCTGACCCAGCTCTCAGATCCATAAGTTAAAACTGGTTTGAACACTGTCTTGTATACAGCTAATTTAGTGTTCCGACCAATTTCTCTCTTATTCCATATGAATTTATTCATTTGACTTCCTACCATACCAGCTTTGTTGATTCTGTTGTCTATTTCCATATGTAATTTACCATCTTCACTAAAAATCGTGCCTAAGTAACTGACATGTTTTGCTTGTTCCAAAGGTTCTCCATTCACAACACAGTTGACATTTTCAATGATTCTGCCTATTTTCATTGTCTTTGTCTTTTTATTGCTGACCTTCATGCGATATCTATTAGAACAGTTGTTCAATTTAGTCAGAGAATCTTGCAGACTTGTAGCGGATTTATTTAGAAGTATAACATCGTCTGCATAAAGCAAAGAGCTGACATTAACATCTCCAATTTTGATATCATGTTTAATACTACTTTCCTTCATAATGTGATCCATATAGATAATGAATAACAGACGGGATAATGTACATCCTTGTCTCACACCAGATTTAACATTAAACCATCTTCCTGTACTTCCTTCAATTCTAACTGCTGACTTACAATTCAAATAAAGACTAAGTATTGCTTGATATAATGCCACATTGACTCCATATAACTGTAGCGTATTGAATAGCTTCTCTCTTGGCACCTTGTCATATGCCTTTTCCAAATCGGCAAAACTTAAATACAGATCTTTGTTATATTCCCATGATTTCTCCACTATTTGCCATAAAGTGAAGATCCGATCCTGACAGCCTCTATTTGGCCTGAATCCAGCTTGTTCTGTACCAAGCTTTTCTTCCACAATTCTTCTCAACTATTTCTCAAGTATACTTGCATATATCTTACCAGGAATATACCTCTGTAATTCTCACATTCAGTTTTATTTCCCTTTTTATATATAGGTACTATGAGAGCTCTACTCCAATCATTGGGAATTCGTCCCTCTGTCCAGGCATTCTGAACTATGCAGTGCAGCCACTGTAAGACATTTATACCACCATACTTCAGCATTTCTGGTCGAATATCATCTACTCCTGCTGCCTTTCCACATTTCAAGCCTTTGATGGCTTTTTCTACTTCAGGTATAGATATGTATTCCTGCCTGTATGCCTGTTGAGCGTTTTTTACCACTATGCTGTCACTGCTTGTTTCATTTAGCAATATCTTGAAATAATTACTCCATACTTCAAGGATATCTTTTTCTCCCATTTTCATGTCACCTTTATCATCTCTAACTCCTTTTACAGCACTCTTTCCTCCATTCCTAAGCTTCTTCAACAACCTCCAGAATATTTTGCCACCTTCTTGATATTTATTTTCTATATTCATGTCAAAGTCCTCCCATGACTTTTGTTTAGCTAGTTTTACACACTGTTTAGCTTTCTTGCATTTGTCTCTGTATTCTCTAAGAGCTCAAGCTGACTTATTTGCCAGGAACGTTTGATATGCTTTCTTCTTTTCCTTCACTGCCTCTTTAACTTCCTGTGTCCACCATGGAGTTCTGATTTTTCTATCCTTGCAGACAACTTCACCACATGCTTCTCTAGCTGAATCAATCAGGGCTTTCTTCAAGGCTTGCCGCTGAATCTCCAAGGTTTGATTCCTGTTGTCAAAATCTTTCATTGTTTCTTCAATAGTCTTTGTGTATTTTAGTCTACAGTTCACATCTGAGAGCTGCTCAACTTTTATTCACTTTAAAACATATCATTCTTTTCAATATGAAATTCATTTTTATCCTGCTCAAGACTAAATAGTGATCACTTCCAATTTCAAATCCTCTGTACACTCTGGTGTCCTGCACCAGGGAGAAAACATCACTATCAACAATAACATAGTCATAATATTGAAAGTTTATTTTTCACTTGGTTAGATTATAATAAATTTAGTTTAATCCTTTATCCAAGTGTGAGCAAACAAAGTTCGTGCCTGAAAGTATCTTCAGGACTGGGGTAAGGTGGTACAACACCAGGACAACTCATTGCAAAGGTGGAGCAAGCTACCAACACTCCTGTCTCGGTATCTCCTATAATGCAAAACACATCTCCTTGCGGATATGTCTCATGTTATGCATTAAGGGAAGGGCCACTACCCAGACTAGTTTCGACCTTTATTGAGGTCTCTTCAGTTTCAATAACATAGTCAATGAGACTTTTCTTATTCCTTGCCTCTTCTCTCCGTGTGAATTTTTGCACATTTTTATGTTGTAACATGGTGTTATTAATAACCAGTCCATGTCCTGAGCAAAAATCCAACAGGTATTTGCCATTATTATTAGCTTTGCTCTTTTCTCCAAATTCTCCCAAAACATTTTTGTATGTCTGACAAAGGGTCAAAGCTGTATAACTAAGAGGAAACCTCCACATAGCCTTTAAAGGAATGCGGAGAACCGACCAGGGCTTCTGACCTAATGTCCAATCCTCACCTTCTCGTGGTGCACCCTGTTGGGTATCTACCTGGATACTGAACGAACGAGGATGGGCTGACAATTTGGGATTTAGCCTACCAAATTGTATTCCTATTGGTTAAACCAAAATACAAAATACATCACAATGTTTAGTTTCTAAATGTTGTCGGAGTTTTGCAGGTTTCATGCACTTGTTCGACAACACTTCATAACACAAAACACATCGAGATTTTTGTTCACTTTCATCTCCACACCAAGCAAAGCCAAATTCCAAATATGAACCATTATATTGGTTACTGTGTTATACTACTGTTATATTTCTTTGAGCTGCTTGTTTCTTCTGCTTTAATAGTATCAGATTTACTCTCCATCACAACACATGTTTCACAATTAGGGTTAGCATCACCTGTTTTTCATTCGCTTTTCTTTTCAAAGTCCTAGTTCTAAGCCTTTTCCATTATTAAAAAACATTTCCAAAAAATATATATAAAGACTGTGGTTAACTCATGACACACTTTGTCCAAGTGTCACTTAGCACTTCTGAAGATATACTGAGCCTTGGTTGTAGGAGGGAAACCTTCAATAATAAAAATCAATAAACAACAAGCAATTGATTGAAATGTGGATAACCCATGTTTACTTCAAATCTGATAAAACAGCAAGGGAAGGTGGAAGCAATAAAACATATTGTTGTTCACTTCACCCCTCTTTTATTACTTGTTATTCTGCCTCTATTTGTTGGTTTTTTTTGAAGTATCCATTTTATTTCAATAATTTTTACTTACTTATTCAATTTTAATTTGTTTTGTTTGGATAATTAAAATATATATATAGTTATTTAATTTAAGTTTGCCTTCGGACCACTTGTCCATTGTTGTGGACCACAGGTTGAGAAACACTGGATTAGAGGATTCTGGAAGAACTGTTAATGGATGACAGACTTTCAAAGGAAAACGAGGGATTGAAATAAAAGCATTTGTTTGCTTATCAGCTGAAATTTCTAATTCAAATATGCCCTTTAGCTTAATTGGATAACTTAAAACTGAAATGTCATTTGGAATTAGTTTTCATTTTGTTAGACAAATTATAAGAAATGAGTGAAATATGTGCATCTGTGTCTAATAAGATTTCACAAGGCACATTTTCATTAATCCTTGTAGAACTGTCAAAGGATTATCTCTTTCAGGGTTTGAGCTGCCTTTAGCTTTACCCATGCCTAATGAGTAGTTTGACATTTTTGTCCTTGCCAATATGATATTGGAATAATTGTTTCCAATATTTTTTCCTATATTCTGAGATTTCTTATATTGAAAACAAAGTTTATCCCTAACATAACAGTCTTTAGCAAAATGAACATGTTTATTGTATCTTAAACAAAAGTTCCTGTCCTTTCATAATTGGTCTCTGTTGTATTTCTATCTCATCAGCAAGAAATGTTTATATTTCCTCTATTTTTCCCACATGTGATTTTAATTTGGAATCTAATTCTGGACATTTTTAGTTAAATTCACAGAAATTTCCTTAGACTTTCTTTTTCTTAGCACATTTTAATTTCTGAAACTTCTCTTCTCTCATTGTATCTACAGCTACTGTGTTAGGAGAATAAGTTTCATTATACCGAAACGAGATTACCTGTTTAGTATTTTGGAATAAAATATATCTCTAAGTGTCTCCTCCTTTTCCCTGACAAGCTGGAAATATTGTTGAAAATTTTTAACCTTATTCTTATAAGCTGTTTCCTTCAAATTGTCTCTAAGGCCATGCCTAAACTGATGAAACAACAACCATTTTAAAGAAGATCTGTCTTTAGTTGAAACATTAAATTTATGAGCAGTGCTCAAAAGTCTGTAGCAATACTCTTAAACGGACTCCCCATTACCTTGAGTGCACTGATGAATTTTCCAAATGTTAGGCCCTAATTCTCCCAGCTTGAAAATTCAGATATTAGCAAAATTTTAAAGGTTGCATAACTCTCAGTGTCTCTGAATAAAGGGGATGTGTTTAAGAACATTTTGGCTTTGCCCAATAATTTATTACAAAGCATAATTAACAAATGGAAATCTGACCATTTTCCTAAATCTCTAATTTTTTCTGCATATGTAAAAAATGTTTCTGTGCTTTCATGACAATCACCTGAGAATGAAAGTATTACTATATTTGGATTAACTAACTTAAAAAATTCCTCATCTTTAATTGAAGAAACTTCACTACTAGAACTACTATCTCCTGTAGCCATTTTACTTTTAAATTTACTTTCTGGAGTCTAAAAAAAAGTTAAGTCACAACCAATCCTGATAGTCGACTGTGGCATTGTTAATTTATTTATTATTTACTGTTATCAGCTGTTCCAGTTATTTAAAAAAAAAAGTCAGCTGCGCCATTGTTATTATTCTTATATCTCTGTAAAGAGATTGTTTTACACCAAGCTTAGTATACAGAAGAGTTTAATTCCGATTGGTGCAATAACTTTTAATTCTATTCCTTTAGAATCCAGAAAATTATTGACTCAAAACCAAATAAAAAATATATATACATTTAATGAAACTAAAACATTATATACATTTTAAATAAAATTACATAAATAACTACAAAACTAATTGGATCCAAGGCCTTCTAAAATAAGTATACACTTCAGAGATTTTCTTATCTGAAAAAATAAAATAAAATCATTCATCCTCTGACTCGTTCTGTTACTGGGTTGTTTAACATATGCTTAATCATGTCTACCAGACTAAATCTTGTTTTCACAAGAAATTTTCACAACAACAATGTTCATCAGAGTTAATTTCTTTGTTAAGCCCTTTCCAAAAATATAAAATTTATTTCTTCTTTTCCATGGGATCCTTTTTTTTATCTCCTCATTTAGTATATTGGGTGGTCTGAAAAGTTCTCAGTCTAACAATGAAAAAACAAATTTATAATTTCAAAATTATTTTTATTTTTCAACGTGATCTTCCTTAAGACTAATACATTTATTCCAGCAATGCTCCAGCACCATTATCCCATCCCTCTAGTGGTTCTCGACGAATTTTTTCGTCTAGTCTGACTAAAAGATCGGAATAATATGCCCCAGTTATTGTTTACCCTTTTCAAGATAATTAATAAACAAGATGCCTTTAGCATCCCAAAACACCGATGTTATGACTTTGTCTTCTTTGGCGCTGAACAACCAGCTTCTGTTCACCGTTTGGATTCTGGTGTGTGCTGGTGTATCGAAGTCTCATCCATAGTAATAAATCCATGCACAAAATTGGTTTTATTTTTGTTAAAATGCCCCAAGCACTGTTCAGAGATTTTCATGCAAGTGTGATTTTGATCTGCTGTGAGCAACCGCGGCACCCATTTTGCGCAAAGCTTTGCATTTGCAGTTCTTCATGCAAAATACTGTATATCCTACACGTTCTTTTGAAATGCCTATAGTCTCAGCAATTTCATGCACTTTGACTCGCCAGTCATCCAATACCATATCATGCACTTGATCAATGATTTCTGGTGTTGTTATACGTTTTGGACGACCTTCACGTGGATCATCTTCAAGGCTGGTATGGCTACATTTAAACCTGACAGCCCATTTCTTAATTGTCGAAAATGAAAGAGAAGAATGCCCATAAACTTCGAATGAATTTCTTTTGGCGTTAAGCCTTCTTTTACAAAGAATTTTATAACCTCACGATACTCAGTTTTATCCATTTCAAGGGATACAGACAACACTTTGGCTTCCGACAGCTGTATAAAAAAACGACGTGATAGAATGACTTGCAATTTCACATCGATGCTTATGACAGATGTACCAACTTAGAAAAAAAAAAAAAAATCTTGCCAATAGTGTTGCATTTATGGTTGAAGCCAAGAGCTTTTCAGACCACCCACGTACACCTGCTCTAGTCATTCTCTCTCTCTCTCTGCCTCACTGGAGTACAGATATTCTTACCTCTTACAATTCAATATGATGCAAAATCACCAATCTGAATGAACTCTTGTGTAATTACTTAATGCTCAGTGTAAAACAATCCATTACAGAAACGAAAAATTATATAAAATAACAATAATATATGTCATTAATTTATGGTCCTTTGACCTGATCTGAGAATAAAATTCTTGCTTTATGTCGGTCTATTTCAGCATCTGCAGCTTAAGCTTTCTGTCTTTTTTTTATCACCTTAATACTACAAAAATGTGTTAGAGATTTTTGCTCATCATTCCAACTATACCTAATTTTAGCCTTTGTCGCTATTCCAATAAGCTGTTTGTAGTTATAAGACCATATCTGATTCAAAAATCTACTAACCTCTAACCTTTGTCTTTCATCATTTCTTTGACCAAACTTTAATATCTCCTAAGATGATTACACTTGTCTTCCCTCCAACTACTTCTCAAACAAGGTCGTTTCCTTCATATCCAGAAATTGAGGTTTATTTTCCATTACATTCAAATGTAAACCTCATTATTTGAAATTTGGTTGATATAATAAGACTTTGAAGCTTTGTTTTGAATGGAATTAGCCTAAAGAATCTGTGGCAACTGTCATTCTCATCTTAGATCAGCTCAGATTTATGTGGTTTTTATGAATTAAGCTGAGATTTGTTTCTCAGCTGAATTGTCAGTTTGACTAAAAGATAGGTTTTGAGCTTAGGACTAGAAAAATACATGGTAGAGACAAAAGTTTGAAAGTAGCAATCATCTAGCCTTGAGAATTCTGGCAGCATATTCTGAAACACTTTTCATGTAAGGCATAGTGATTTTCCATATTTCACCTTGATTTGGGAAAAGAAAAAGTTAATTTTTTTTTTCAGTGTTCCTTTATTTCTTAACTTCCTAGAGATTGATTTATTTCATACATGTTTAACTTATTAATCACTAAGTTTATCTTTTGTGCCCTGTAAAGTTACTTTCTAGTAAAAATTGATTTTTAAAAACAATTTCTTTTTTTTTTAGAAAAAAGATAGCAACATTAAAACAATTCCTGCCTTTAAGCCTATTCCAGCAGACAATGCTACACCTGAGCCAAGTCCAGAAAAACATTCTCCTCCTCCTCCACGTCCTGAGGTCAAAGAAAAGAGTCGGAGCAGGGGTGATAAGAAAAATAAATCATCTTTTACTGAAATTGATGACAACCGTAATAGAGAAAATGCAAATGGTTCTGTAGGTACAGAGAATTCACACAGTGATAGTAATTGTAGTAATAGTAATAGCAGTAGTAATTTAGAAGTAATTGGCTCAAGTGATTTAAGTAACACTAAACCAGAGACTACAGCTTCTGTAAGTAGTACAAGTAGTATTGGAAGTAAATTTACCACTGCAAATTTTACAGAAACTGTTATTACTCCTAGTGGTAGCCCTGTGTTTGGTTCAGATAAACACAAAAAGAAAAGGAATGAAAACAATTCTCTTAGTGGTTGTGCAAATGCCACTTCAAGCAAGGTGTCTACTAAACTCTCTCCAACTTCCCAAGTATCATCATCGGTTGCAGTATCTGTAACTGTTACTACTGCTACAACAAGTCCCACACCAACTTTCAGCAGTATGTATGAAAACTTTATCAATGGTGAAATATCAGCTGCTACAGGAGATAGTCAAGATTCCCAGTCAGAAAATCAGGTAAAACGGTCTCGTAGTCACTCATCTGAAAAAGGAGAAAGAAAGAAACACAAGAAAAACAGTGCATCCAGGTATTCAGACTAATTTTCTTTTCTTATGCTATTTATAATTATCTGAAGTTTATTGTAATCATATTATAATCAATCACTGGTGAAGAGACACTTGTAGGTTATTCATAATATAGAAAATTCTTTAAAAAGTAGAATTAAGTATATGCATTGGCTAAGCATATGGATGACAAATATCTGAAATAGGTAATGAATTTCAAGTTATAATTTCTTAAGTGTTGGTTGGAGAGCATTTTCTAAGGCAGTTGAAATGGTTATTTTTTTCAGTCAGGATGGAGAGAATACATTAGGAGGATGAACATGGGGGGGGGGGGGGGAAGGATAGTTGGGATTGCTTAAATGATCAAAATGCAAGAGTTGATTGAGTAACTTGACAAATTTTAATACTACTACATTAAAATATGTAAAAAAAATATCCTTGTGTGATGGAATTTTTGGATTTAGCAACTCAAAATACATTACTATGACATGATTTTAATGTATTTTGAGTTGCTAAATCCAAAAATTCCATCACACAAGGATATTTTTTTTTACAGATATTTACTTTAAAAAGAAGTTGGAATATTTTATCATGAATTATCATCATCATCAACAATTCCTGACATGTACCCTCAAGGAGTGTACAAGATATGATACTACTACATGAATAATTTACATCATTACTAACTTCCTATCTACAATTTTCCTCCAGATCAGTCTGTTACTTGTCAAGACTCCAACATTATTAGATCTTATATTTCTATCGTCTAAGGCACTTTGTACCGTATCAATCCACCTATATCTTGGTCTTCGTCTGGGTCGTTTTACTGCCAACCTGGCAGAGAGCACTTGTTTTGCTAATCTTTCCTTGCCCATTCTGTTTAAGTAACCATACCACCTGAGATTAGCTCTGCTAACGCATTCCTGGATACTGACAATGTTAAGTTCCTTCCTAATATCCTCGTTTTTAATATGATATTGCCATTGATACCATCTGCACACGCCTCGAATCTTTCTCAGGACTCTCATATCTGCGGTCTCTAGTCTTTGGTCAAGTGGTGATTTATTTCTGACCCAGCTCTCAGATCCATAAGTTAAAACTGGTTTGAACACTCTCTTGTATACAGCTAATTTAGTGTTCTGACTAATTTCTCTTTTATTCCATATGAATTTATTCATTTGACTTCCTACCATACCAGCTTTGTTGATTCTGTTGTCTATTTCGATATTTAATTTACCATCTTCGGTAAAAATCATGCCTAATTAACTGAAATGTTTTACTTGTTCCACAGGTTCTCTGTTCACAACAAAGTTGACATTTTCAACAATTCTACCTATTTTCATTGTCTTTGCCTGTTTAATGCTGACCTTCATACCATATCTATTACAACAGTTACACAATTTAGTGAGGGAATCTTCCAAACTTGTAGCGGATTTATTTAGAAGTATAACATCGTCCGCAAAAAGCAAAGAGCTGACATCATCATCAAATTCCTGTCATGTACCCTCAAGGGGGTGTACAGGATATGATAGTACTACATGAAAAATTTACATCATTACTAACTTCCTATCTACAATTTTCCTCCAGCTGAGTCTGTTACTTGTCAAGACTCCAATATTATCAGATCTTATATTTCTCTCATCTAAGGCACTTTGTACCCTATCAAACCACCTATATCTTGGTCTTCCTCTAGGTCGTTTTCCTGCCAACCTGGTAGAGAACACTTGTTTTGTAGAGAACAGAGATTAGCTCTGCTAATGCATTCCTGGATGGTGACAATGTCAAGTTCTTTCCTAATATTCTCATTTTTAATATGATATTGCCATTGATGCCATCTGTTCACGCCTCTAATCTTTCTCAGGACTCATATCTGCGGTCTCTACTCTGTGGTCAAGTGTTTTACTTCTGACCCAGCTCTCAGATCCATAAGTTAAAACTGGTTTGAACACCATCTTGTATACAGCTAATTTAGTGTTCCGACTAATTTCTCTCTTATTCCATATGAATTTATTCAGTTGACTTCCTACTATACCAGCTTTATTGATTCTGTTGTCTATTTCCATATTTAATTTACCATCTTCACTAAAAATCGTGCCTAAGTACGTGAAATGTTTTACTTGTTCCACAGGTTCTCCGTTCACAATGCAGTTGACATTTTCAACGATTCTGCCTATTTTCATTTTTTTTTGTCTTTTTATTGCTGACCTTCATACCATATCTATTACAACAATTATTCAATTTAGTCAAGGAATCTTGCAGACTCGTAGTAGATTTATTGATAAGTATAACATCGTCCTCATAAAGCAAAGAGCTGACATTAACATCTCCAATTCTGATATCATGTTTAATACCACTTTCCTACATAATGTGATCCATATAGATAATGTACATCCTTGTCTCACACCGTATTTAAAATTGAACCATCTTCTTACTTCTTTCAATTCTAACTGCTGACTTACAACTCAAATAAAGACTAAGTATTGCTTGATATAATGTTCCATTGACACCATAAAACTGTAGCATATTGAATAGCTTCTCTCTTGGCACCTTGTCATATGACTTTTCCAGATCTACAAAACTCAAATAGAGATCTTTGCTATATTCCCATGATTTCTCCACTATTTGTCGTTAAGTGAAGATCTGATCCTGACAGCCTCTATTTGGTCTGAATCCAGCTTGTTCTTCACCAAGCTTTTCTTCTACAATTCTTCTCAACTTTTTCTCAAGTATACTTGCATATATCTTACCAGGAACACTCAGTAAGGAAATATCTCTGTAATTCGTACTTTCAGTTTTATTTTACTTTTTATATATGGGTACTATGAAAGCTCTACTCCAGTCATCAAAAATTCGTTTCTATGTGCCTTCTGAACTATGCTGTGCAGCCACTGCAATACTTTTATACCACCATACTTCAGCATTTCTGGTCGAATATCATCTACTCCTGCTGCCTTTAAACATTTCAAACCTTTGATGGCCTTTTCTACTTCAAGTATAGATATGTATTCCTGACTGTATGCCTGTTGAGTGTTTTTTAACACTGTGCTATCACTGCTTGTTTCATTTAGCAATATCTCGAAGTAATTACTCCATACTTCAAGGATATCTTTTTCTCCCATTTTCATGTCACCTTTATCATCTCTAACTCCTTTTACAGCACTCTTTCCTCCATTCCTAAGCTTCTTCAACAATCTCCATTTTGGCACCTTCTTGATATTTATTTTCTATATTCTTGCCAAAATCCTCCCATGACTTTTGTTTAGCTAGTTTTACACAGTGTTTTGCTTTCTTACATTTGTCTCTGTATTCTGTAAGAGTAAAAGCTGACTTATTTGCCAGGAACTTTTGATATGCTTTCTTCTTTTCCTTCACTGCCTCTTTAACTTCCTGTGTCCACCATGGAGTTCTGATTTTTCTGTCCTTGCAGACAACCTCACCACATGCCTCTCTGGCTGAATCAATCAGGGTTTTCTTCAAGGCTTGCCACTGAATCTCCAAGGTTTGGTTCCTGTTCTCAAACTCTTTCATTTTTTCTTCAATAATCTTTGTGTATTTTAGTCTACAGTTCACATCTGAGAGCTGCTCAACTTTTATTCGCTTTAAAACTTTCTTACATGTTATTCTTTTCAATATGAAATTCAATTTTATCCTGCTCAAGACTAAATAGTGATCGCTTCCAATTTCAAATCCTCTGTACTTTCTAGTGTCCTGCACCAGGGAGAAAACATCACTATCAACAATAACATAGTCAATGAGACTTTTCTTATTCCTTGCCTCTTCTCTCTATGTGAATTTGTGCACATTTTTATGTTGGAACATAGTGTTAATAATAACCATTCCGTGTCCTGAGCAGAAAACCAGCAGGTGTTTGCCATTATTATTAACTTTGCTCTTTTCTCCAAATTTTCCCAAAATATTTTTGTATGTCTGACAATCATTTCCTACTCTGCTATTTAGATCTCCAAGGACCAACTTTTCCTTTTTCATTGTGTCAGTTGCTTTCTCTAAAGCATCAAAAAATTCTTCCGCCTCTACCTTAGTAGAACCTTGTGTGGGACCATAGGCACAAATAAGTTCTCATTGTCCAATTCCCCATTCTCTTATTTGTCAACATTACTCTACTTGAGACTGACTGCCATTCAAGAAGATTAGCCTCGTATTTTGTGTTGAATACTATGGCTACTCCATCTTTTCTTTGATTGTCATTTCCTGAATGTAACATTTTGTATTTATTGCTCAGAAAGATCTCACCAGTTTTTGTCTTTTTTGTTTCAGTCACCCCTATTATGTCGATCTAGTACTTATCTAATTCTTAAGCTAGCTCCATTTCATTTCCATTCAGGCTTCTTATGTTGATAGTTCCAATCTTTAACTCTGGTGATGTTGAGTTGGGGTGTGCTTTCAGATTTGTTCCAGTAGCTGACTTTATGCTGTTCGCCCTGGTTCCCTGCCAAAAACAACGGGGGGGGGGCCTTGTTTAACCGGGCGATGCCCCAGCCTGCATGAAATTTTGCAGTTTTGTACCATCATTTTCTATATTGGTTTAAGCCAATAAGAATACAATTTTGGTCAGCTAAATCCCAAATTGCAGCCCATCCTCATTCGTTCAGTATCCAGTTGGATACCCAACAGGGTGCACCATGAGAAGGTGAGGATTGGACATTAGGTGAGAAGACCTGGTTGGTTCTCCGCATTCCTTTGAAGGCTATGTGGAGGTCTCCTGTGGGCAAATATATTAATCGGGAATTGGACAATAAGACTTATTTGTGTGCTTAAGGGTCAAAGCTGTATAACTGAGAGGAGACCTCCACATAGCCTTTAAAGGAATGCGGAGAACCGACCAGGGCTTCTGACCTAATGTCCAATCCTCACCTTCTCGTGGTGCACCCTGTTGGATATCTACTTTGATACTGAACGAACGAGGATGGGCTGGCAATTTGGGATTTAGCCGACCAAATTGTATTCTTATTGGTTAAACCAAAATAAAAAATGATGGTACAACATGACAAAATTTCATGCCGGCTGGGGCGTCGCCCGGTTAAACAAGACCCCCGTTGTTTTTGCCAGGGAACCAGGGCGAACAGCGAAAAGTCAGCTACTGGAACAAATCTGAAAACAAACCCCAACTCAACATCACCAGAGTTAAAGATCGGTACTATCAACGTAAGAAGCCTGAATGGCAAAGAAATGGAGTTAGCTGAGGAATTAGATAAGTACCAGATCGACATAATAGGGGGTGACTGAAACAAAAAAGACCAAAACTGGTGAGATCTTTCTGAGCAATAAATACAAAATGTTATATTCAGGCAATAACAATCAAGGAAAAGAAGGAGTAGCCATAGTATTCAACACAAAATACGAGGCTAATCTTCTTGAATGGCAGTCAGTCTCAAGTAGAGTAATGTTGACAAATAAGAGAATGGGGAATTGGACAATGAGAACTTATTTGTGCCTATGGTCCCACACAAGGTTCTACTAAGGTAGAGGCGGAAGAATTTTTTGATGCTTTAGAGAAAGCAACTGACACAATGAAAAAGGAAAAGTTGGTCCTTGGAGATCTAAATAGCAGAGTAGGAAATGATTGTGAGACATACAAAAATATTTTGGGAAAATTTGGAGAAAAGAGCAAAGCTAATAATAATGGCAAAATATCTGTTGGATTTCTGCTCAGGACATGGACTGGTTATTACTAACACCATGTTCCAACATAAAAATGTGCACAAATTCACATGGAGAGAAGAGGCTAGGAATAAGAAAAGTCTCATTGACTATGTTATTGTTGATAGTGATGTTTTCTCCCTGGTGCAGGACACCAGAGTGTACAGAGGATTTGAAATTGGAAGTGATCACTATTTAGTCTTGAGCAGGATAAAATTCAATTTCATATTGAAAAGAATAACATGTAAGAAAGTTTTAAAGCGAATAAAAGTTGAGCAGCTCTCAGATGTAAACTGTAGAAATATTATTGAAAAGAAAATGAAAGAGTTTGAGAACAGGAATCAAACCTTGGAGATTCAGTGGCAAACTCTGAAGGAAACATTGATTGATTCTGCCAGAGAGGCATGTGGTGAGGTTGTGTGCAAAGATAAAAAAATCAGAACTCCCTGGTGGACACAGGAAGTTAAAGAGGCAGTGAAGGAAAAGAAGAAAGCATATCAAAAGTTCCTGGCAAATAAGTCAGCTTTTACTCTTACAGAATACAGAGACAAATGTAAGAAAGCTAAACAGTGTGTAAAACTAGCTAAATAAAAGTCATGGGAGGACTTTGGCAAGAATATAGAAAATAAATATCAAGAAGGTGGCAAAATATTCTGGAGGTTGTTGAAGAAGCTTAGGAATGGAGGAAAGAGTGCTGTAAAAGGAATTAGAGATGATAAAGGTGAAATGAAAACAGGAGAAAAAGATATCCTTGAAGTATGGAGTAATTACTTTGAAAAACTGCTAAATGAAACAAGCAGTGATGACAGCACAGTGATAAAAAACACTGACCAGGCATGCAGTCAGGAATACATATCCATACTTGAAGTAGAAAAAGCCATCAAAGGCTTGAAATGTGGAAAGGCAGCAGGAGTAGATGATATTCGACCAGAAATGCTGAAGTATGGTGGTATAAGAGTCTTACAGTGGCTGCACTGCATAGTTCAGAAAGCCTGGACAGAGGGACGAATTCCTGATGATTGGAGTAGAGCTCTCATAGTACCCATATATAAAAAGGGAAATAAAACTGAATGTGAGAATTACAGAGGTATTTCCCTACTGAGTGTTCCTGGCAAGATCTATGCAAGTATACTTGAGAAACGGTTGAGAAGAATTGTGGAAGAAAAGCTTGGTGAAGAACAAGCTGGATTCAGGCCAAATAGAGGCTGTCAGGATCAGATCTTCACTTTACGACAAATAGTCGAGAAAGCATGGGAATATAACAAAGATCTGTATTTAAGTTTTGTTGATTTGGAAAAGGCATATGACAAGGTGCCAAGAGAGAAGCTATTCAATACGCTGCAGTTATATGGTGTCAATGGGGCATTATATCAAGCAATACTTAGTCTGTATTTGAGTTGTGAGTCAGCAGTTAGAATTGAAGGAAGTACAGGAAGATGGTTTAATGTTAAATCTGGTGTGAGACAAGGATGTACATTATCCCCTCTGTTATTCATTATCTATATGGATCACATTATGAAGGAATTTGGTATTAAACCTGATATCAAAATTGGAGATGTTAATGTCAGCTCTTTGCTTTATGCGGATGATGTTATACTTCTAAATAAATCCGCTACAAGTCTGCAAGATTCTCTGACTAAATTGAATAGCTGGTGTAATAGATATGGTATGAAGGTTAGCAATAAAAGACAAAGACAATGAAAATAGGCAGAATCATTGAAAATGTCAACTGTGTTGTGAATGGAGAACCTGTGGAACAAGTAAAACATTTTAGCTACTTGGGCACAATTTTTACTGAAGATGGTAAACTAAATATAGAAATAGACAACAGAATCAGCAAAGCTGGTATCGTGGGAAGTCAATTGAATAAATTCATATGGAATAAGAAAGAAATTAGTCGGAACACTAAATTAGCTGTATACAAAACTGTGTTCAAACCAATTTTAACTTATGGATCTGAGAGCTGGGTCAGAAGTAAAACACTTGACCAAAGACTAGAGACCGCAGATATGAGAGTCCTGAGAAAGATTAGAGGCGTGAACTGATGGCATCAATGGCAATATCATATTAAAAATGAGGATATTAGGAAAGAACTTGACATTGTCAGCATCCAGGAATGCGTTAGCAGAGCTAATCTCAGATGGTATGGTCACTTAAATAGAATGGGAGAGGAAAGATTAGCAAAACAAGTGTTCTCTGCCAGGTTGGCAGGAAAACGACCCAGAGGAAGACCAAGATATAGGTGGATTGATACGGTACAAAGTGCCTTAGACGATAGAAATATAAGATCTGATAATGTTGGAGTCTTGACAAGTAACAGACTGATTTGGAGGAAAATTGTAGATAGGAAGTTAGTAATGATGTAATTTTTTCATGTAGTACTGTCATATCCTGTACACCCCTTGAGGGTACATGGCAGGAATTTGATGATGATGATGATGATGATGACTTATTTGTGCCTATGGTCCCACACAGGGTTCTATTAACGTAGAAGTGGAGGAATTTTTTAATGCTTTAGAGAAAGCAACTGACACAATGAAAAAGGAAAAGTTAGTCCTTGTTAGGGATCTAAATAGCAGAATAGGAAATGATTGTCAGACATACAAAAATATTTTGGGAAAATTTGGAGAAAAGAGCAAAGCTAATAATAATGGCAAATACCTGTTCGATTTCTGGTCAGACATGGACTGGTTATTACTAACATCATGTTCCAACATAAAAATGTTCACAAATTCACATGGAGAGAAGATGCAAGGAATAAGAAAAGTCTCATTGACTATGTTATTGTTGATAGTGATGTTTTCTATATAGAATGTACTGAGGATTTGAAATTAGAAGTGGTCACTATTTAGTCTTGAGCAGGATAAAGTTGAATTTCATATTGAAAAGAATAACATGTAAGAAAGTTTTGAAGCGAATAAAAGTTGAGCAGCTCTCAGATGTGAACTGTAGACTAAAATACACAAAGATTATTGAAGAAAAAATGAAAGTGTTTGAGAACAGGAACCAAACCTTGGAAAATCAATGGCAAGCCTTGAAGAAAATTCTGATTGATTCAACCAGAGAGGCATGTGGTGAGGTTGTCTGCAAGGATAGAAAAATCAGAACTCCATGATGGCCACAGGAAGTTAAACAGGCAGTGAAGGAAAAGAAGAAAGCATATCAAAAGTTCCTGGCAAATAAGTCAGCTTGTGCTCGTAGAGAATACAGAGACAAATGCAAGAAAGCTAAACACTGTGTAAAACTAGCTAAACAAAAGTCATGGGAGGACTTTCGCAAGAATATAGAAAATAAATATCAAGACGTGGCAAAATATTGTGGAGGTTGTTAAAGAAGCTTAGAAATGGAGGAAGGAGTACTGTAAACGGAATTAGAGATGATAAAGGTGACATGAAAAGGGAGAAAAAGATATCCTTGAAGTATGGAGTAATTACTTTGAAAACTTGCTAAATGAAACAAGCAGTGATGACAGCACAGTGATAAAAAACACTCAACAGGCATACACTCAGAAATACATATCCATACTTGAAGTAGAAAAAGCCATCAAAGGCTTGAAATGTGGAAAGGCACCAGGAGTAGATGATATTCGCCCAGAAATGCTGAAGTATGGTGGTATAAAAGTCTTACAGCGGCTGCACTGCATAGTTCAGAAAGTCTGGACAGAGGGATTAATTCCCGATGATTGGAGTAGAGCTCTAATAGTACCTATATATAAAAAGGGAAATAAAACTGAATGTGAGAATTACAGAGGTATTTCCCTACTGAGTGTTCCTGGCAAGATTTATGCAAGTATACTTGAGAAACGGTTGAGAAGAATTGTGGAAGAAAAGCTTGTTGAAGAACATGCTGGATTCTGGCCAAATAGAGGCTGTCAGGATCAGATCTGCACTTTACGTCAAATGGCAGCAGGTTGTTGACCCCTGCCTTAGATGATAGAAATATAAGATCTGATAATGTTGGAGTCTTGATAAGTAACAGACTGAGCTGGAGGAAAATTGTAGATAGGAAGTTCATAATGATGTAAATTTTTCATGTAGTACTATCATATCCTGTACACCCATTGAGGGTACATGTCAGGAATTTGATGATGATGAATATTTTTTTGTTATGGATAAAGAATCTTTCAAACACAAAATGAGCTGTTAAAGAAATACTATATATTTTTCAATGTTTGTTTAATATACAGTTGTAAGAAAGCAGTATCAGTTTGTCCATCAAGAGAGCTCTGTCCATTCAGGAAGTATACTAATGCAAACTAATGTTGTTCATTTCTTTTTGTCTTTGTCGTTAGAGGTGACCAGTTATAAAGTTAATTAAAACTGACTTGAAAATAGTTCAGACTTTACATAAGTATATACCATTAAAATTAAAACCTGAAATTTTCATAATAAGCTAAATGCTTATGAAGATTTTAGATAAGTGACATTAATTTTGCATTCTCATTTTTGTAATTTCATACTCTTCTGTTTTGTTCTTATATATCTTCCATTATTGTTTGCATTTGTACTATTTCTTGTTGTTGCTGCATTATGGTGAATATACATATGATATTGTTGGATCTTACTTGTTCTTAATCTGTACTTTGGATCCGACATGATTACAATTACGATGTTCTTAACTAATTGATAAGTTGTGAGTTGATTTCTAATTCAAATATAGAGAAAATTTATATTTAAAGACTGTGCCACTCTATATCTGAATTAGTTCAAGAATTGAAGAAAAATCAACCTTCAACTATTTCTCCTTAAAATATATACTGGCCGAGTATATTTGACTTACTTAATTTACCCGCTTTGGTTCGGATATTTTATGAATGGTGCAGTAAAGGAGATTCAGGCAAAATACAACTTTAGATAAACAAAAACAAACATTTAATTTTAAAATCACAAATTATACACTTAAGATCAAAATACTAAATAAGTTATTATAAACACTTCAGCCTTCCTGATAATAAAGTCATGCAAACTCAGACAATGGTAATTCTGTTATCTGTAATGCAGTCTTCTCACAGTTCCTTTTAGCTATTTAATAAAGTTCCTTAATGATCATTCACATCAATATCTCATAGTTCTTTAAGTTTTAAATACAATAAAAATTCCAGTAGCACCTCTTTACAAACAAACACTTTTAATTTTACACTTCAGTTAATTCTCTGCAATAGTTACTGTTAGTATAGGGAAATTCTAGGATGAAACTCACACACTTCTCTGTGTAGAATTATTAAAGTTTGGAATAATCTTACCGATAATCTTTTTTCTTCTTTAACTTACAAACACTTTTTATAACTGTAAACACTTAAACAGTATACGGCACTCATTAAATAAATCTTCTAAGCAATAACTGAATTAATCGTCGGTCACTATACACATAAACAAACGTTCTTGCATGAAATACTACTGATCTCTTATGAATTAAGGCAATACACAATAATTCCTTAACTTGAGGTTTTATATGCACAGCAACTGCTTCTCGACTAGTAGACTTTATTAGCTGCTTGAGTGACTTGCCGACTTGCTATTATCTCACTATGATTCCTGATGCCGAATGCTCCGATTCCAACCTAATGCCAACCCTCTCCTTTCTCTCTCTCTTAATAATATAATCTCTCCCTATTTTCAGCGTTCTTCCCTTTTTATATCCATCCTTCCCGCCTAAATTGTTCTCGTGATCTAAAACTCTTTTCAATAAACCTTCTCCTCACGTGGTGTTCCAAAACGTGCTCGCTCACTTACATACGTCTCCATGACAACCAAACAAAATATAATAAAATTGAGGTATTGCATAACGCTAAACTTCTACAAATGGGAATAAATAAGGAATATTTACATTTCAATTAATGCGCAGTTAAATTATCAAATACAAGTTCTTATAATATTAATATAGTAATGAATAAAATAGCTTAATAATATTTAATATAGTATTTTCATTATTAATACATATATTTTTGATTAATTAATTAAATATTAGACAAAATTAAAGTAGTTATATGAATATTAAATTGTAAAATAAGTTGTTTACATTAAATAATATTTACAAGTCTAGCCTTTGTGATGGAAGATCATGTTGGATTCTGAAGCAAATAATAATTACTTAAATCTCTACATAATCAGAATCCAACAATATATAATATTTCTCACCCTTTCTCATATTATTTCTCTTGGTTTCCTTATCATCATCTTCATCAAATTCCTGACATGTACCCTCAAAGGGTGTACAGGATGTGATAGTACTACATGAAAAATTTACATCATTACTAACTTCCTATCTACAATTTTCCTCCAAATCAGTCTATTACCTGTCAAGACTCCAATATTATCATTATCAGATCTTATATTTCTATCATCTAAGGCACATTGTACCGTATCAATCTACCTATATCTTGGTCTTCCTCTGGGTCGTTTTCCTGCCAACCTGGCAGAGAACACTTGTTTTGCTAATCTTTCCTTGCCATTCTGTTTAAGTTACCATACCACCTGAGATTAGCTCTGCTAACGCATTCCTGGATGGTGACAATGTCAAGTTCTTTCCTAATATCCTCATTTTTAATCTGATATTGCCATTGATGCCATCTGTTCATGCCTCTAATCTTTCTCAGGACTCTCATATCTGCAGTCTCTAGTCTTTGGTCAAGTGGTGTTTTATTTCTGACCCAGCTCTCAGATCCATAAGTTAAAACTGGTTTGAACACTGTATACAGTTAATTTAGTGTTCCGACTAATTTCTCTCCTATTCCATATGAATTTATTCAATTGACTTCCTACCATACCAGCTTTATTGATTCTGTTGTCTATTTCCATATTTAATTTACCATCTTCACTAAAAATCGTGCCTAAGTAGGTGAAATGTTTTACTTGTTCCACAGGTTCTCTGTTCACAACAAAGTTGACATTTTCAACGATTCTGCTTATTTTCATTGTCATCGTCTTTTTATTGCTGACTTTCATACCATATCTATTACAACAGTTATTCAATTTAGTCAGGGAACCTTGCAAACTTGTAGCGGATTTATTTAGAAGTATAACATCGTCCGCATAAAGCACAGAGCTGACATTAACATCTCCAATTTTGATATCAGGTTTAATACCACTTTCCTTCATAATGTGATCCATATAGATAATGAATAACAGAGGGGATAATGTACATCCTTGTCTGACACCAGATTTAACATTAAACCATCTTCCTGTTCTTCCTTCAATTCTAACTGCTGACTTACAACTTAAATAAACACTAATAATTGCTTGATATAATGCCACATTGACACCATATAACTGTAGCGTATTGAATAGCTCCTCTCTAGTCACCTTGTCATATGCCTTTTTCAGATCGACAAAACTTAAATACCGATCTTTGTTATATTCCCATGCTTTCTCGACTATTTGTCGTAAAGTGAAGATCTGATCCTGACAGCCTCTATTTGGCCTGAATCCAGCTTGTTCTTCACCAAGCTTTTCTTCCAAAATTCTTCTCTTGGTTTCCTTTGTTCTGTTTTTCCTCGTGGGGGGGGGGGTCTTTTTTCCTTAAATTCACTATAGCAAACATTACTGTAAAAAGTTGGCTCTTCATTATTCGTGTCACTGCTCTGCTGGTATGTGATTCCAGTGATTTACAGAAGTTCTTGTAATAGATTATTACTTTTGTTCATACAAGAAAGATTACACTTCCCTTCCCCTCATCCTTCATAATATCCAGATATTTACACAAGGTCTGGTTGCTTTTCTTGGACTGACTTAGATCTCTAACCTTTCATGGTAGTAAGGACATCCATAACCTCTTCTGGTTGCAGTTATGGGGAGTTTCCGTATTGCAACTGGTATCAGCAAAGCCTTTGGTTGGAAAGACTTGGTTCAAGTTCTGTCTAAGGACTTAAAAAGAACCTTTACATGCACTTTTAGCTGAAGCTAAATTTCTTGGCTACAGGCCACTGAACCTAGCACATTAAGGAAAAGTTGAAGGTAATTAAGAAAAATTAATCCAGTTTAGTGTACAAACTTTTGATCTTTATCATAAAAAATTTTTAATATGTTGAATTTATTAGATTAATTAGTTTTTAGTTAAGCTTGTTGCATTCAGATTTGATAGTTGTCCATTAGTTTATTTAAGAGGCCTCTGGACAAAATTATCATTTGATTAATTTGTCTATGTAAATTATTAGCTTCAGTCATTTTCTAGGTTCTAAGAAACAGACTTAAAGACATACTTCTAATTTTTTAGGAAATGACAACGTAAACTATATTATTAATTATAAAACTTTAATTAATAACTACCTATATTTCGGTAATGTTACATTCCCATCTTCAGGATCACAAAACAAATGTGCACGCAGGCACTAACACTAAGCAAATGAGGCTGAAGAACAGCAACTGAAGTTAGTCTAAGAGTCCTGAAGGTGTCCCCCAGCAGACTAAATTGCGTTGTCTTGGCCATTGGGCTGATGTTCTTAGAATGCAAGCTTCCCAAATTTGTTGCAGTTTGGGAAGTTTTTCAGAGTTGAGGCCGATTCAAGGAATAATCTTTCATACGTGCTGAGTGTAATAAAGTGGCCTTCTTCCAGTGTATTCTGTGAATCCTAAGAAAATATGACCTCATAACTAGTTACAACCACATAAGAAATTGGCATCAGTTATCCACTCCACCAAAGACCAACCATTTCCCCTAAACCTACCTGGAGTATACTAGGTCCTTGCAGTTGCAAACTATCCTACTATGGCCAAACAGGCAGGATATCCAAACACAAAGATTACATCATCCAGTTTCACCAGCCTCTCAGGACTTGCTGACCATGCATTGGACCCACCACAGAATACGCTGGAAGAAGCTTTACTACACTGCAGCAAGTACAAGCATGAAAGATTGTTCCTTGAATCAGCCTCAGCTCTGAAAAACTTCCCAAACCTCAACAAATTTGGGTACATGAGACTGCCCCAAATTTGGGAAGCTTGCATTCAAAGAACATCAGCCCTCCCAATTTAATCCTCTAGGCAGCGTTCTTCAACCTTTTTACACCTGCGGAGCGGGAAAAATAGGAGAAATATTTCACGGACCGGCTGATGGCTAAGACAGAAATATAAACCAATGTATATAGTATTTTATTTATTAAATCCAATGTTATAAAATTACAATTTTTAGCTTGTGCGACATCTGCTGCTGCTTAGAGGTTAGAAATTTGATATACGTGGCTGGAGCGTTGTTTCTGAGAGACGAAGAAATTTTTGGCAGACCACAGGTTGAAGAACAAGGCTCTAGGGGTACCTTTAGCTAGGACCAACTTCAGTTGCCTTTCTTCAGCCTCATTTGCTTAGTGTTAGTGCTTGTGTGCACATATCATTGTTTTGTGATCCCTGAAGATGGAAATATAACATAGGTAGTTATTAATTAAAGTTTTATAATTAATAATATAGTTTACATTGTCATTTTCCAAAAAATTAGAAGTATGTCAACCAATGTATAAGTCTGTCTACAAGACTTAAAGACATTGCACTTATTGAAAACTGATCAGATGTAATTAATATATTCAAAGTGTTTATTAATAGTTAATATTAGATTATTATTTATTGCAAGTGCTTCAACATTCTCCCAGTTTGAATTATGGATGTTATTCCAAGTTTGTGATGTTATCTGGTCAGTGTTGAAAAATAGAAAGTGTTTTAGGTCATGTGTTGAGTTGACAGAATAAATCAAGAATATTTTTTGCCTAAAAACATGGTGATTGGAATCCAGATGCTAACCTGAGCTTACAAGTGTGAACTTTATTATGGGGAGTCAGGGAAATGTACTACCTGTGCAATTTCAGCAACTGTAGTAATTTCTGGTTATAATTTGCTAATAATTAAAGTTCTTTTGGAATAAGGTGAGGTTTTGATAGTTATAATTGGATGTATAATTTTGAAAAGATTTATTTTGTCATCAGATAAGTTTCTTGCATTGCTTTGAGGAAGTGATTCAAAATGATGTTGTCTAGAATATGAAAAATGAAGTTGAGGAAGGATAACTTCTTTACGAGCTATCCAGCTGGAAAAATGCTTAGTAGAGTTATTCATAATGAGTTAAACATTAAGCATCAAGCTAATATTCAGCAGAGTTTTGATTTCAATCAGACTCAGTCAGATGTTAAAAAAAGTTGCTATACCATAATTATAGGTACATTGGAAATGGACAGCAATGAGTCCTTTGCATGTACTTTGCATTGGCTAAGGAATGTGTCTAGTGTCTGGCAGCCATGAGACCAGATCGCAAAAACATAGTCAACGTATCTAAGCCAGACTTTGGGTTTTAAAGGGGAGGAACCTAAAGCAAGTTGTTCAAAATGTTCCATATAAAAGATAGCAATAGGGGGGATAATGGCAAGCCCATGGCTGTGCCTTCTTTTTGTAGGTAGAAAGCATTTTGCCATACAAAATAACCAGAACGTAATACATGCGCAAAGAGTGCCGTGATATCTGGAAGAAATTTGTTCTGTAAAAAAAGGATTGTATCATTGATTGGGACATTCGTAAAGAGGGCAGAGATGTCAAAACTGACTAATAGATCATCTTTTTCTAATGTAATGTCTTTGATGATGTTTATGAAGTGTTGTGTGTTTTTGATATAGGAGGGGATGACCTACCAACTCCTTGAGTGTTGCCACTATTTTTTTGGCTAAGTGATAAGTCGGGCTATCAATCCCTTTGACTATAGGCCTTAGCAGTGTTTTCTTTGTGAATTTTTGGTAGCCTGTAAATTCTGGGGAACGAGCGTAGTGTGAAAATAGTTTTTTGACTGTATCTTCGGGCCATGTGGTAATTGACTTAAGTAGATTCTCTGTTTTCTTTTTTAATCTATTAGTTGAGTTATAGTTAACTGATTGGTATGTGTTATTGTCCAAGACTAGCAGATTCATTTTTTCCACATAAGTGGTTCGGTTTAAGATAATGGTGGCACTTCCTTTATCTGCTCTGGTTATTACGATGTTCGGATTTGACTTTAGTGATTTTATTGCTGTTAATTCGTGTTTAGTTAGGTTGCTTGTTATTGTTTTGTTATGATTTAAAATGTTGGTGGTTTCTAAACGTATTTTTTCTGCTATGTTATTTGGGATGAATCTTAGGCCTATTTCAATATTACAAATAAATTCAAGTTTGTTTATCGATTTGGGTGCTATAGCATAATTGAAACCTTTATTAAGTATCGAGATTTCATCTTTATTTAAAGCATGGTTGGATAGGTTAACTATGTTACTGTTACCTGTAGGTGATTGATGGCTCCTGTTGTTTCTTGCTTCTGGTTGGTTGTTATTGTTCACTGTGGAAAAATTTGAATATGGCAGCTGGTTCTTTCGATTAGTTTTTGGAATTTAGAAGTTAGGTTTTCTTCTTTGTTCGGAGGATGTGGTTTGCCATATTGTCAGTAATCTTTTCCAGGATCATCCAGATATCTGCGTTTACGTAGCTTGAAAGTTCCATTTTTTTTTCTTTTTATAGCTTGTTTTGTGTAGCAGCTAAGTTCTTTCTGGAAGCTTGGATTTGTTCTCTGAGAAGTGCTTTCTCCATGCGAAGTATATTCGTTGCGCTTTTGCTGAGGTGAATTTTCTTTTTAGACTGATGCACTTGGGAATGATATTGCTGTCCATACACCGTTTTAAAAAAGCCAGTCAATTGATCAAATTAGAAACCTGATTCTTTTGCTTACCGTATTGATTGCATCGCTTGTGGATCGAATCTCCACAAATTATCATAATCCTTTCTTTTAGTGTTACACAGTGATCAGCATTCATTTTTGAAATTATGGATTCTACAACCGTGTTAAAATAACTCTTTTTATTATCCTGACGTTTCGATCTTCATATCAAGATCATCATCATCTGGAGCATACATAAATATACAAGACAAGCTGTGATAGATTTCAAACCGTAAGCTAGAAAAACAATGATTTGATCACATGCTACTCGCTGTCATGACCTCTAGTGGGGGGTGGGGAATTACATCAAGCTAGATTTAATTTATGATTACATGAATAAACATTCTTTCTTACAGATTTTTTTCTTAACAGTAATGTCCTATTTTTGTGTTAGGATCCTGGATTTTCTACAGTCCTGTTTATAGTTGTTCTTAGAAAGGAAGGATTCTTGGGACGAATATATGCCTTCCATATGTATGGGATTTTTAGACAATCATTATTGTTTAAATTGGGGTGGTTGATAATGTTCTCGAGGTTTCCTTAAATTTTTGTTCATACCATGTTTTGGTGTGATGTAGACAACTAGTGCTTTTCCAGTCAATTCTATCTAAGGTGTTCAGGGCACGATCAGGAATGCCAGCTTCACCATAATTATTATATTTGATATGTCGTTTATGTTCTTTTTGTTTGATCAGAATTGTGTGTCCTGTTTCTCCATGTATGGTGTAAAGATTTTTGTCACAAAGACTTGCGAATTCTCTTTAAAACTGTGTACTTTGGCGAGGAGGCGCTGCAGTCGTGACAGAAGCAGACGACGCTTAGGACTTGATTAGCAAAGTTTCCGCTGTGTGTGGTATCCATTTTTTTTAAATGTGCCCGAAGTGAAAGAATAAGTACAACATTAGTGTTTGAAGGCAAATTCTAATGTTTTTGTAGTTTCAAGAATCTTGTAAAGCAAGTTTGTGTCAAGTTTTTCAGAAATAAATAACATCACTAGAGTTACATCAGTGAAATGCGTATGAATGTGTTCTAAAAGTATACGTATAAGCGAGCATTCATTCTGCGTAATGATCAAGACTTTCACCAGCTTTACCACTCATCACAAGTCCGAATTTTACTGGCGCAGCCGACAGGATCTACAAGGTGAGAGCAATTCGTTGTGTAAATGCATGCTCCCATGTTTTAGAGTTCTATTTTGATTATTTGGGCGAAAGTCTGTTTTAATACAAAACAAAAAAAAAAATAGTGTTCGTAGTTTGTTCCATCCTGGAACAGTAGTAGTTTTGATTTCTCGCCAGAGAAAGAATACGTCAGTATTCAAATTTTGTTCCATCCTGGAACAGTAGTACAACAGTTTGGATAAATGAAAAACACGCCAGTGTTCAAGCTATATTTTCGTCCCAGATAGTTCAGAATAGTTGTTTTTTTTTTCATTTTAAATTTATTTTGTTCTGCAGTTACCGATTTGTCCTGTTTTGCATGTTAGTTCCATCTTGGAACAGTCAGAACTTGTGATTTCTCGCCAGAGAAAGAACACGACAGTGTTATCATAGTTAATTTTTGCATACTGTTTTGATAGTTCTGTTTCGAGATTTCAGTTATTATATAGTAGCGGTGTAAAATCGGAACTATTTTTTTGTTTTTGTTTTTGTTTTGTTTTTATATATCCACACACACATATATATATATATATATATATATATATATATATATATATATATATATATATATATATATATATATTTGTGTATTTGAAAGTGTAGTAAATTGTGTAGTTGAAGTTTTTATCTGATAATATTGTAAGATTTATCTATGTTTACAAATGATATGTTGAATTTAATTATGAGTCCCATAATCGCCAAATGTATACATCTCTTTTTTGGGCTTTTAAAAAAAAAGAAAGTGCAATTGATTCTTTTTTTTAGGGTGATTTTTTTTATCAGTAAAGAGAGTTATTGTTTAGCACCATGACTTATTTAACCAAAGGTAGAAAGGAAGATTTACGTAAATTGGCTGAAGAATTGGGAGAGAAGCCAACTGTTGAAATGAAAGTGATAGATCTTAAAATGATTATTACGGGAAATAAATTTTATGAAGAAGAATTTGTTAACGGGATGTTGGAGACGATTATTAGTACCAGACTCGAGGAAGAACTGATGAAGAAAGAAGAATTAGAAGCTCAACGGCGGAAGGAAGAACTAGAAGCCCAATGCCGGAAAGATGAATTGGGGGCCCAACAGAAAAGAGAACAAATGGAGTTCGAGTTGAAGAAACTGGAAATTGAAGCGCGTGTTCAACCAACCTCAACTCCAGTATCCAGTGACAATAAACCATATTGTCTTGAACTAATTAAGCTAATGCCTAGGTTTAGATTACAAGAGGATGACATTGTGATATACCTATCCCTGTTTGAAAGACAAGCTAAGAGAACAAAAATAGATGTTAAAGACTGGATATCATGTCTCTTGACTTTGTTACCATTTGAGATTGTCCAATTAATTGGTAGAGAGTCAGAAGAAAATTGCGAAGATTATGAATATATTAAAACAATTCTACTAAAGAGATTTAGACTGAATCCTGAAAGTTTCAGAAAAAAGTTTGTGATGCACCAAAAGGTTGCTGAAAAATCTTGGAGGGATTTCTGTTATGAAATAACTAATTATTTCGAAGAGTGGATTGGTGGCCTTGATATCAAGGATTTTGAAGGGTTAAAAGATCTAATTATTACGGATCAACTGAAGAAGAAAGTACCACATGAAGTGAGAGAACATCTCTTAGACGACTGGACAAAATTCGTTTCTCCAACCAAGTTAGCTGACAGATTGGACGAATACGACAGTGTTCGTAGTACATCAAGGAAGCCCATCGGAGCTATTCCGAAGGACAAGGTTACTGAAAAGTTTAGACCTTATACTCCACCTGCTGAGCGAACATTCAAAAATAAGTTATCTCCCTCTCAAAGTCCACCGAGATGGTACCAGCCGTGGCGAAATGATGATTCATACAAGCCTCACTACAAACCAACTTGTTTTACTTGTAGAAGGGAAGGTCATATTGCCAAGTTTTGTATAAAAAATAGTCAATCAAAAGGTACTCCTACTACAGCACACAGTAACCTAGTTCAAACGTCTATCACTGGGAATGACGATAAATCAGGTGTGTTGACTGCCAAAATTTCCATTCCAGTATCCAAATCAGTGGACATTGATCGAAATGTAGATGATTTGAAGGTGGTCAAAATCAAATGTGGAAGTAGGGTTTTAAATGGAATAATAGATACGGGAGCGCAAATATCGGTAGTGCGCGAAGATTTAGTGGCAGATACGCCCCATGATGGAGAAAGTAAGATAGAAATATCTTCTGCTTTCGGAGAAAATGAAATAACACCGTTAAGGATTTTTGAAATGAAAATTGATGATAATTTACATGGTAATGTTCCAGTCACATGTGCTGTCTCAAGAAAACTGGTTACCGATCTGCTACTGAGCTCCTCTGCCTATGAAATGCTGGTCGAAAGCGTCGAGCTACATGAGAGTAGTCATCATTGGGAGACACCGGTTCTGAAATCAAAAGATTTAAGCGATAAACGGTCAGAAGATGATGAAGATGAAGACATGCCTTCGAAAATAACCAGTACAGCATTGGCAGTAAGTACGATAGAGTCCCCACCAGGTGAAGAAAATGAGTGTATACCAGAAAAAACAAAATTCGAATTCGGCAAACTTCAAAAGGATGATGAGACGCTTCGAAGGTGTTTTGAATGGGCAAAAAGACAGAAAAATTCCTATGCGTTTGACAATGGGGTTCTGCTTCATAATGAACATATTTGTGGCGAGAATATTAGCCAAGTAGTGCTACCGCGTGTGAAACGAGAGAATGTCTTAAAGATGGCACATGAAATCCCTCTTGCTGGCCATCTCGGCGAAAAGAAAACCCGTCAGCGAATCAAGTACTCATTCTTTTGGCCTACCATTAAACAAGACGTGAAAAAATATTGCGAAAGCTGCAAGGAATGTCAAATGAGAAGGACTGCTACATATAGAGATAGAATCCCCATACGACCTATCGTCAGACCAGAAGCTCCGTTTGAGGTATGGAGCGTGGATTGTATCGGACCGTTAGAACCCCCATCGGGAAGAGGACATCGATTCATAATATGTGCTGTTGATTTATGCACTAGATGGGCCGAAGCCATACCTGTCAAGGAAATAAGTGCTAAAACTACATGTAACGTTCTAATGAGGATATTTACTCAGACTGGATTTCCTAAAATGGTCTGTACCGACCAAGGTACGAATTTCACATCTAAACTCACTCAAGCTTTTGAAGATCTGCTAGGCATAGCTCCACGTTTTTCCACTCCAGGACATCCTGAGAGTATGGGCGCTGTTGAACGTTGGAACAGAACTTTAAAAGAGATGATGAATAAGAATATACAGGAACATGGAAGAAACTGGGATTTACATCTTCCCTATCTTCTATTCGCATACCGAGAAGTACCACATAGCACTACTGGGTTATCACCTTTCCAGTTGGTATATGGAAGATTACCTCCAGGCCCCTTATCTTTGTTAAAGGAAATTTGGACTGGTGGACGAGTCATCCCAACTGCTGCCTCTCGCTCGGTTGAAAATTATTTACAAGAGCTTCTTGAAAATCTAAGAAAAGCTCATGAAATTGCATCCGAGAATGCCAAAGGGTCTCAAGAACAATACTCCTCCAGATATAATCTTCGTTCCAAAGAAAAATCCTTCATGGTTGGTGAAAAGGTTTTAGTATTGTTACCTTCATCCTCTCATAAGCTTCTAAATACTTGGACAGGACCTGCTACAGTCGTCCAACTTACTAGACCACATTCTGCGAAGGTTGAGATGAAGGATGGAAGCATCAGGGAGCTCCACATAAATAAGCTTCGACCATATATTCAAAGAATTAATCATGTCGGTCTAGTTTTCGAACTAGATGAAGATTTCGGAACACTCCACTATGCACCTGCTGACAAGATGAATAAATCAGTTGAAGATATTAGGAAACACCTTGAGGATATGAAAGCTCTCTTGACGGAAGAACAAAAACAAGAACTTTTTGACATCCTCCGGAAATATGCAGATGTTTTTAGTTCCAAACCTGGTCATGCCAAAGTTGATGGACACTCCATCAAAGTTACAGAGAACTGTTCCCCTAAGAGACTCAAACCCTATAGGGTGCCAATCACTCTACAAAAGGAAGTAGATCGACAAGTCAAACAACTGTTAGATATGGGTCTCATTGAGCCAAGTGTCAGTGAATGGGCTCATCCCGTTGTTTGTGTGACTAAGAAAAGTGTCCCAAACAACATTCCTTGGACTACTGATGCTGATGAAGCTTTTACGAAACTCAAGGAAGAGCTTATAAAAATGCCTTCTTTGCATACTCCAGATCTCGACAAGCCGTTCCAGTTGTATACGGATGCATCAGCAACAGCAATTGGCGCATGTTTAGCTCAAAACAACGAACAAGGAAAAGAATTGCCCATTGCTTTCTTCAGTAAGAAACTAAATTCCTGTCAAATGAAATGGTCAACCATTGAAAGGGAAGCTTTTTGCGTCTTGGAGGCGTTGAAAAAGTTTGACACATGGGTATTTGGTGCTGAAATACAGGTAATTTCAGATCATAACCCTCTGACCTATCTAACTAAAAGTGCCCCTCATGGTGCCAAGTTGTCCCGATGGGCTTTAGCCCTACAACGTTATAATCTGACTGTTACATATAGAAAGGGTAGTCGTCACGGTAACGCTGATGCCCTTTCCAGATTAAAAACTGATATAATTAATTAATGTTATTGGCTCGTTTCTTAATAATGATTATATATTTTCTTGATGTTTAGTTAATGATAATTATATAGTTTTTTTTTGTGTGTGTGGGAGCTGCATCGCACCATAAAGCTCTCACCTCATTTCTTGTATTTTAGAGTCAATTACTCGCCTGAGTTTTTTTTGTAGATGCAACATCGACACTCCTGTGACGGATGTGCTTCCCCCAAAGGGAGCTGTAAAGATTTTTGTCACAAAGACTTGCGAATTCTCTTTAAAACTGTGTACTTTGGCGAGGAGGCGCTGCAGTCGTGACAGAAGCAGACGACGCTTAGGACTTGATTAGCAAAGTTTCCGCTGTGTGTGGTATCCATTTTTTTTAAATGTGCCCGAAGTGAAAGAATAAGTACAACATTAGTGTTTGAAGGCAAATTATAATGTTTTTGTAGTTTCAAGAATCTTGTAAAGCAAGTTTGTGTCAAGTTTTTCAGAAATAAATAACATCACTAGAGTTACATCAGTGAAATGCGTATGAATGTGTTCTAAAAGTATACGTATAAGCGAGCATTCATTCTGCATAATGATCAAGACTTTCACCAGCTTTACCACTCATCACAAGTCCGAATTTTACTTATGGTATGTTGCAGGTGCAGTAAATACAGTATACTCCGTGGTGGGCCAGCGGAGGGAGTGAGTCCTTGGATGAGTTGAGTAAGCTTTTTAATTTTGCAGGAGGTTTAAAGGTGGCTTTGAGGTTGCATTTTTGTAGTACTCTGTTTATTTTGTCTGATGTCCCTTTAATGTAGGGAATTGTTATAGTTTTATTGTAGTCTGGTTTGTCTTTGTTTTTTTATTGAGGTATTGTTGAGAATTTTGTTAATAGTGTTTTGGCTGTATCCATTTTTTTGAAAAGTATTGCTGATCACTTTAAATTCATCTTTCAGTGACTGTTCACTGGAGTAGATCTTCGGAGCCCTGTTTTTTAAGGTATTGATGACACCTAGTTTTTGTGTTAGGTGGTGATAGGAGTTTATGTGTATATATTGGCCAGTATGTGTCGGTTTCTGGTAAACAGTGAAGGAAAGATTGCCTGAGGGGAGATGTGTTACAAGTGTATCTAGAAACGGCAGTGTGTTATGTTTTTCAATCTCAATTGTGAACTGTATATGTTTGTGTTGCTTGTTTAGGTGGCTAAGGAATGTGTCTAGTGTCCGACGGCCATGAGACCAGATTGCGAAAACATCGTCAACGTATCAAAGCCAGACTTTGGGTTTTAAAGGGGAGGAACCTAAAGCAAGTTGTTCAAAATGTTCCATATAAAAGTTAGCAATAGGTGTGTGTGTGGGGGGGGGAGATAATGGCGAGCCCATGGCTGTGCCTTCTTTTTGTAGGTAGAAAACGTTTTGCCATACAAAATAACCAGAACGTAATACATGCGCAAAGAGCACAGTGATATCTGGAGGGAATTTGTTCTGTAAAAAAAAGGATTGTGGCATTGATTGGGACGTTCGTAAAGAGGACAGAGATGTCAAAACTGACTAATAGATCATCTTTTTCTAATGTAATGTCTTTGATGATGTTTATGAAGTGTTCTGTGTTTTTGATATAGGAGGGGGAATGACCTACCAATGACCTACTTAAGTCAATTACCACATGGTCCGAAGATACGTCCCCTGAGAATTTACGGGCTACCGAAAATTCACAAAGAAAACACACCGCTAAGGCCTATAATCGAAGGGATTGATAACCCGACTTATCACTTAGCCAAAATAGCTGCAACACTGAAGGAGTTGGTTAGGTCATTCCCCCTACTATATTAAAAACACACAACGCTTCATAAACATCATCAAAGACATTACATTAGAAAAAGATGATCTATTAGTCAGTTTTGACATCTCTGCCCTCTTTACGAATGTCCCAATCAATGTCACAATCCATCTTTTACAGAACAAATTTCCTCTAGATATCATGGCACTCTTTGTGCATGTATTACATTCTGGTTATTTTGTATGGCAAAATGCTTTCTACCTACAAAAAGAAGGCACAGCCATGGGCTCACCATTATCCCCCCCCATTGCTAACTTTTATATGGAACATTTTGAACAACTTGCTTTAGGTTCCTCCCCGTTAAAACCCAAAGTCTGGCTTAGATACGTTGACGATGTTTTTGCGATCTGGTCTCAGCTGTTAGACACTAGATACATTCCTTTGCCACCTGAACAAGCAACACAAACGTATACAGTTCACAATCGAGATTGAAAAATATAACACACTACCGTTTCTAGATACACTTGTCACACATCTCCCCTTAGGCAATCTTTCCTTCACTGTTTACCAGAAACTGACACATACTGGCCAATATATATACACATAAACTCCTACCACCACCCAACACAAAAACTAGGTGTCTTCAATACCCTAAAAAACGGGGCTCTGAAGATCTGCTCCAGTGAACAGGCACTGAAAGACGAATTTAAAGTGATCAGCAATACTTTTCAAAAAAATTGATACAGCCAAAACACTATTTACAAAATTCTCTACAAGACCTCATTAAAAAAGCAAAAACTACAAAAATACAACCTCAAAGCCACCTTTAAACCTCCTTCAAAATTAAAAAGCTTACTCATTTCATCCAAAGACCCACTCCCTCTGCTGGCCCACCCTTGAGTATACCGTATTTACTGCACCTGCAACATACCATACATAGGAGAAACGGGACGCACAATTCCGATCAGACAAAAAGAACATAAACGACACATGAAATGTAATAATTATGGTGATGCTGGTTGCCTTTCTGATCATGCCCTGAACACCTTACATAGAATTGACTGGAAAAGCACTAGTTGTCTACATCACACCAAAACATGGTATGAACACATGTTTAAGGAAGCCTGTGAGATCATTATCAACCATCCCAATCTAAACAATAATGATGGTCTAAAAATCACCTTACATATGGAAGGCATATATTCGTCCCACACGAATCCTTCCTCTCTAAGAACAACTATAAACAAGGCTGTAGAAAATCCAGGATCCTAAAACAAAAATAGGACATCACTGTTAAGAAAAAAATCTTAAGAAAGAATGTTTATTCATTTTGTAATAATAGAAATAGGACATGACTGTTACTGGAAGGAAAACTATCTGTAAGCAAGAATGTTTATTCATGTAATCATAAATTAATTCTAGCTTGATGTAATTTTTTTTTTTTTCCCACTAGAGGTCATGGCAGTGAGTAGCATATGATCAAATCATTGTTTCTGTAGCTTATGGTTTGAAATGTAATGCAGCTTGTCTTGTATATTTATGTATGCTCCAGATGATGATCTTGATATGAAGATCGAAACGTCGGGATAATAAAAAGAGTTATTTTAACATGGTCGTAGAATCCATAATTTCAAAAATTAATTAATATGGCATCACATTCTTTATATGATAAATTTGGCTTCGCATACCATATCATTAACACTAAGGTACAGAGTTCATGTTAAGCAAACATAAAAAGTCAAATTCAGATTTGGCAGTCTTTTAATGGAGACCAGTAAGATACTGTTTGTTATCCAAGTTTTGGTATGGTTACCATAAACTATCACTAAACTTTTTATAGTTATAGGACATAATCTCTTTGCATTTTGATGCTTATAATTGTCCATTGCCTCCTTTGAACTCTGTAATAAGTGCTCTTGTGCATACAGCTGTGACCAAGACTGGTGATGCGTGAGCATGTATCCCTTTTTTTTCTTTTTTCGCTGTTCCTTAGTGCATTCTACCTATGTTTAAATATTTTATATTTTTTCTCTCATTTCTATATTTTAAATAAAAAGAAACAAGTTAAAGGTCTGCGTAGTTTTATTAATACAGTTACCTCTCTTTGTATTATAGTTATCAGCATTGTAAAAACTAAAAATAAATCAGTTTCATTGAAATTTTGTGTTTATATTTTAATAGGTCCAAACAGAAAGTTTCAAAAGATAGCTTAGTTACTTTATCTGGTGAAGATATATCACCAGGAAGTCCTGGATCTGGTTCCATACCTCCTACCACAAAAAATAAACAGGAGCTCGATCAGCTGTCACCGGTGTCTCCAGAAATAGTGTATAGTATTCTTGTATTGAATTTCTGAATTAACATATATATCTGACAGTCATATTAAGAAAAGTTATATATATTAGTGATCTATGTAACAGATTTTTAAATAACATAACAGATGCTTACAGTTGTGAACTCATATGGAACACGAGATTCACAATAGTGAATTTTGATTGGATGGGAAGCACTCCTTGACTGATTATTCTCGGGAATAAATGTAGCAAATATACTGACCAACTGCCCAAAAGCAGTAGTCCACAAAGAAATGTAACTTAAGTAGCCATACAACAAGGAGATAGTTATAACCAAACTGTTAAGAATAATGGGAAGAGTCCTTCATATAGCCTTTTAAGAAATGTGGAGAACCGACTGGGACTTCAGTCCTCAAGTCCAGTCCTCATCTTCTTGTGGTGCACCCTGTTAGGCTTCTACCTGTATACTGAATAAAGGAGGATAGGTGGCAATTTGGGATGTAGCTGACCAAATTGTATTCCTATTGGCTTAAATCACAATGTAAAATTATGGTAAAACATGACAGAATCTATTTGGAGTGTCAAACAAGGCCCCTGTTGTTTGCATCAGGAAATCATGGGGAATAGTGCAAAGTAATCTACTGGAACAAAACATTTCCCAAACACATCCCAAATCAACTTTAGCAGTACAAGATTGGTACTGTCAGAATATGGAACTAGCAGAACAATTGGATAAATACCAGATCAGCATAACGGGCATGACTGAAACAAAGAAGACAAAAATAGGTGATATTTTTCTAAGAAACAAATACAAAATGTTATGTTCTGGCAATAACAATCAGGGAAAAGAAAAAGTAGCTATAGTATTCAACACTAAATATGAGGATAATCTTCTTGAATGGCAGGCAATATCATGTAGAATGATGTGGACAAATATCAAAATTGGGAACTAAGCAATGAGACTTATTTGTGCCTGTTGTCCCAAGCAAGAAATGGAGGAATTTTTCAAGGCAGCTAACACAATGAAAGAGGAAAAGCCTGTCTTTGTTGGAGATTTAAACAGCAGAATAGAAATGATTACTAGACATTTAGAAATGTTTTGGGAAAATTTGGAGAAAAGAGCAAAGCTAATAATAATGCTATGTGCTTGCTAGATTTCTGTTCAGTACATGGACTAGTTATTACTAACACCATGTTCCAACATAAAAATGTGCACAAATTCACATGAAGACAAGATGCAAGAAATAAGAAATGTCTCATTGACTGTGTTCTAGTTGACAGTGAAGTTTTCCCACTCGTTCGGGATGAGTTTACAGAGGATTTGAAATAGAAAGTGATCACCATTTAGTTTTGAGCAAAATAAAATTGATTTTCATATTGAAAAGAAGAGTGTGTGAGAAAGTTTTAAATCGAATCTAAGTTGAGTAGCTTTCAGAAATGAACTATAGACCCCAATACACAAACATTATTCAAGAAAAAATTAAAGATTTTGAAAACAAGAACCAGAACTTGGAAATTCAGTGGCAAACCGTGAAGAAACTGATTGTTTCAGCCAGAGAAGCACGTGGTGGGGTTGTCTGTAAGGATAGAAAATTCATAACTCCATAGGCAGTCAAGTAAAAGAAGAAAGCATATCAAAAGTTTCTGCCAATTAATTTAGCTTATGCTGGTCGAGAATACACGGAAAAATGTAAGGAAGCAAAGCTGTGTCTAAAATTAGCTAAACAAAAGTCATGAAGATTTTGATAAGAACATAGAAAATAAATACCAGAAAGGTGGCAAAATATTCTGGAGCGCTATTGAGAAAGCTTAAAAGTGGAGGAATGAGTACTGTAAAAGTAATCTGAGATGATAAAGGTGGCATGAAAACTGAAGATAAAGATATTCTAGATGTCCTGAGTAATTACTTTGAAAGATTGCTAAATGAAACAAGCAGTGTCAGCATGCTGGTAGAAAACTCCCAACAGGAATGCATCTAGAAATACATATATCTACTTGAAGTAGAAAAAGTCATCGAAAACATGAAATGTGAAAAGACAGCTGGAGTAGATGATATTTGACCAGAAATGCTTATGTATCTAAGTATAAAAGTGTTGCATTGACTACAGTGCATAATTCATAGGGTCTGGTCCTGTCAAATTCCTGATGATTGGTGTAGAGCTCTCATAGTACCCATCTGTAAAAAGGAAAATAAAGCTGAATGTTAGAATTACAGAGGTTTTGCCTTATTGAGTGTTTCTGGAAAGATTTATGCAAGTATACTTGAGAAAACGGCTAAGAAAAATTGTGGAAAGGTAGCTTGGTGAAGAACAAATTGGATTCAGGTCAAATAGATGTCGTTGGGATCAGATTTTCAGTTTAAGACAAATAGTTGAGAATTCTTGGGAATGTAACTAGGTTCTATATTTAAGTTTCGTAGATCTAGAAAAGGCATGTGACAAGGTGCCAGAGAAAAGCTGAAAAACGCTACAGTTATATAGTGTGAATGGGACATTATATTGAGCAATACAGAGTCAGAGTCTATTTTAACTATCCATCAGCAGTTAGAATTGATGAAGGTACAGAAAGATGGTTTGATGTTTGATCAGATGTGCAACTGGGGTGCACATTATTTCCGCTGTTATTCATTATTTATATGGACTACATCATGAAGGAAAGTGGTATTAAAGTTGATATCAAAATTGGCAATATTAATCTTAGCTCTTTGCTTTATGCAGATGTTATACCTCTGAATAAATGCAGTACAAGTCAGCAAGATTTCCTGACTAAATTGAATAATTGTTTTGTAATAAATTTGGTATGAAAATCAGCAATAAAAAGAAGACAGTGAAAATAGGCAGAAATATTGAAAACATCAACTGTATCCTGATTGGGGAATCCATAGAACAAGTAAAACATTTCATCTATTTAGGCACAATTTTTAGTGAAGACTGAAAATTAAATATGGAATTAGATAACAAAATTAGTAAAGCTGGTATGGTAGGAAGTCAACTAAATAAATTTATATGGAATAAGAAAGAAATTAGGCAAAACATTAAACTTATACAAGTCATTGTTTAAACCAATTTAATTTATGGATCTAAGACCTGGGTTAGAAATAAAACACTTGATCAAAGAGTGGAGACCACAGATATGAAAATTATGAGAAAGATTAGTGGATTGAGGAAATGGCATCAATGGCAGTATCACATTAAAAATTAAGATATTAGGAAAGAATTTGCCATTGTTAGCATTCAGGAATGTGTTAGTAGAGCTAATCTTAGGTGGTATGGTCATTCTTTATGTATGGTAAATTATTCTTATAATATTTTCTTTATATATTATAAGAGTGTTTTTGTTAATGACTATTAATCTGCATATTCTTTAAACAGAAGGGGGGGAATTAGCTAAACAAGTGTTGTTTGGCAGGTAAAAGATCCATAGGAAGACCAAGATGTAGGTGGGTCGATGCAGAAAAAAGTGCCTTGGAAGACAAAAAAATATAAGATCTGATAATGTTGCTGTCTTGGCAGATAACAGATTAATTTGGAGGAAAATCGTTGATCGGAAGTTAGTAATGGTGTAAGTTTTTTGTGTAATGCTATCATAATCCTGTACATCTCCTGCTGGTACATATCAGGATTTTGATGATTATGAACTTTATTATGTAAAACCACTCAGAATGTATTGAGCACCAAAATTCACAAACCTGAACTCTCCCCCACCTCTGCATGTCCAGTTGTTTATTATATATATAATCCTACATACAAACTTGTTACACAGTTTACAAAGCAATTTGTAAACTGTTACCTAACCTCTTGTAACCTAACATGTTACCTAACATCTTTGTAATTTGTAAACTGTTACCTAACCTAACCTCTCCTCACAGGTAACCCTCCTCTAAAAAAATTTTGTTTCCTTACCATTTTCTTAAAAGTTCAGAGATTATGATTAGCTTTGATATTACCTCATTATTTACTAATGTACCACTAAAAGAGACTTGATTTGATAAAAGTGCAGTTGTTCACTACAGGTCATGTTCATTTTGCTGCTCTTTATGTATGGCATTATAAGAGTGTTTTTGTTAATTACTATTAATCTGCATGTTCTTTAATTAATTGGGTGTGTAGTTGATTGTGTCCACGCGGTTAGCTGAGTGGCTATGTGCTTCACAACTATATGCCTGGGGAAGGAGTGTCCTAGGTTCGATTTCTGTCGACGACGTGAGAAGCTTAAGGATCTTCCTCAGCCATAGCCAAGTTAGCTGGTCCAGGATAAGTACTCAAGATATAAATTTATTTTGCCACAGCAAATGATACAGTTGAAGCCAAAATTGAAACAATTTGATAAAATTTAATAGAGATCTGAATTATCTAATTTTATTAATGTCTGCCCAGTCAGCACAGAATTATTAATATCAGTTTGAATCATTTAATGCAGAGAGACAGAGGCTTCTGTCCAATCCTCATCTTCTCAAGTACAGCCTGTAGCATGAGAGTAGGTATCCACCTGGATACTGAACAAGCAAAGATGGATTGAAAAATTGGGATTTAGCTAACCAAATTGTATACAGTATGCAATTTCATGCTGGTTCGATCATTGCCAAATTAAACAAGTGCTCTTTTGCTTCTTTCATTGAACCAGAGCAAACAGTGAAAAGTCAGCTTCTGGAAACATACTCCAAATCATCATCAGAATTCAAGATTGGCACCATTATTATAAGATGCATCGATGGAAAAGAAGTGGAACTGGCAGAAGAGTTGGAGAGATACTAGTGTAAAAACTTGATGTAGCTTAGATATACCAAAGCGCTTTGCATCGATTTTTACAGAGGTCAAGTCCCATGAGAACTGTAAATAACCTTGTTTGTTTCTATGTTTTTTATGCTAGATATTTTTGTAAGTAACCCTATGGGAATTAATTGTATTTACTCCTTTAACTAAAGTTTCTAGAATGTCAAAAACAAAGGCAGTGCTTTGCCATCGGAACCTTGTGTAACAGCTATGTATAAAGAGCACAAGAAAGTTGTTTTCGATGAAGTGTGTGTAAGAGGTGATTGCGAGCTCTGAGTGTAAACATCTTCGGAGTTTGTATCAAAGAGATCTGCTAGTTTCAGAAAAGTTTTCGCTGCCTGACAAAACAAAGAAAAAGAGTACACGGACGAGAAGAAAGAACGGGTCAGCCCTATCAAAAGGATCAAGGAGAAATGCCGATTTTCTTCGTGGTTTACAACCCTTAGTGCAGGGTCCAGAGAACTGGAAAATAAAAAGGGACTGAGCTGAATATAGGGAGGCAGTCGTCGGCAGAGAATCATCGGAAGTCGGCAAAAAAGGAAAGAAGGCCCCAGTTACTAAAGAGAGAGGCAGTTGGAACCACAGCAGAGGGCAGTCGGAACTAGAGTGGAGGCGAGCTGCAGACCAGAGGCAGTCGGCAGAGAATAGAAGTTATGGCGAATCCGAGCCAAGAGTGTCGGATGTCCTTTTTTGCATGGGAAGTCAACTGGAGTCAAAGGTCGCAGAACGATCTTCAAGCCTATATTCTGAAACTTCTTGCCTGAGCTTTTTGAATACCGGAATAATTGCAGTCCAAGGCCCACCAGTAATCCAACCAAACCCCTCGAAGCAAGACTCTCCAGATGAAAGCCAAGGCCGGAGGAAAGAAAAAAAAAAAAGGCATAGAAATTTTAATGTAGAACCTTTCGAAGAATGCGTGTGACAAAGAGCCTCTGTAAGTTCAATCTTTAATGTACATTCTTTTTGTAATGTAGGGGATATGTCATAGATGGAGTGATAAGAAATAGCTAATCTCTAGAGTCCTCTGATTTGTTGTTAACTGTAATATAAATTGTAAGGTACCTTGCCATAGCTAGCTAATCTCTTTATGAGTAATTTAGTCTCTGCAATTGGATTTTTTTTTTTTTTTAACAGAGAAGTAATAGTGTAATTATATTGCATGGTCATTTAGTATTGAAAATGGAAAGTTTGTTTCTTTAAGCTAAAAGTCTAAAGGATAGATAGAGAGAGTAACCTCTCTATCACTTATTTAAATGTACTTTGTTATTATTGTAATTAAATGTGTTTTATTTATATGCAAATAGAGTGCTGCCTGATTTTTTTATTTTACAACTGCATTGTTCCTAAAAAAATCGGACTTGTGAGTGGGAAACAACTAAGGCATTAAAATCTCAGTTTAAGTACTTAAGAACCACGACTGTTTATGTAAACTTTGTTGAAGGAATTTATGTTAGTAAGAGAGAGAGAGAGAGATCTACCGGACGTACTACTAAGTCTTCTGCCAATATAAAAAATGCTGATGGCGCAGTCTTACAAATAAATTTTCCAATGTTCATAAGCATACGACTAGTAAATACGGAAGGTGGATAAACGTAGTATGCAGTAGAATAACTGAGAAAGGTTACGAGAGAAAAAGCGCACACTGCTAATTAGAATAATGGTATTTCAAAGGCGCAGTAACCAAGCAGGCTTTATAAATAGCAAGTAATAGCAACACATTATTATACTAGCATGATATAATTGGTTTTAGCAAAACAAAGAAGAAGGAAAAAACAGGTGAGATTCTTCTAAATAACAAGATGTTTGTTATATTCTGGCAATAATAATCACAAAAAGGAAGGGGGATAGCTATCTTGAATGGTAGGCAGTTTCAGTGATGTTGACAAACTTCACGAATGCAGAATTACATAGTGAGACTTATTTGTGCCTATGATATCACAGAAGGTTTTACTAAGGATGGAGTGGAAGAAGTTTCAAGTCATTAGAGAAGACAGCTGACATGAAGAAAAAAAAAAAGCTAGTCATTGGAGATCTAAGCAGCACAGTTCAGAAATAAATGCCAGACAAAGAAATGTTTTAGAAAAATGTTGAGAAAAGAACAAAGCTAATAATAATGGAATATGCCTCATTACTAATATCATGATCCAGCATAAGGATGTGCACAAATTCACATTGAGAGAAGACATAAGAAATAAGAAAAGTCTGATTGACTACGTTATTATCAATAATGATATCTTCACCAGTGGCATACAGTGGGTATTCCACTGGATGTGCTGTGGAATAAAATCATTAATTTGTATAAAAAACTTACTTTATTATGAAAAAACTGTTCTTTTTATATATTACTGCAATCCTTTGTTTCTGAAATGTAAACACTACATAAATTTAAAACAAGCAAACGATTTTTAAAATTGACCTCGTATTCTCACTTTAAAAGAGGTGTATACAGAATATCTTTAACAATATTGTTTCGAGTTGTCAAGAAAAATAAAAATAAATGTCTGTTTAAAAAAAAAAAATACACTGCTATCTAACAGGAAACCACAAAGAATAACTAAATGCACTCTCCTTCTCAGCTGCAGTTAATCTACACATAAATGTGCTATTAACAGCATGCACATCTTTAATTGCTGTGCAAATTGTAAGTGCACTAGCAGGTGTGCTGCCTAGTTTCCACTCATCTTCAGCCATTAAAAATGCATGCAGATGCCTTATCACAGATTCTTCTTGGGGAATTGCACTCTCTCTCTCTCTTCACATGTGACTGGTCATGGTGCTTTTTTGATGGCACTGCTTGCCTTTTCTAATTTACAATCAAGCTATAAATGCCTTGGTGTTTGTATTATTTCCTGACTATTTATTTCAAATAAATAACTGCTCAAAAATTATTTCTTCAAAAATTTCTTGATGTGCACCATACACTTGGAATATATGCCCCTGATCTTCGCACTAATCCAGAAGACAAGTGTATAGATATACACAGGATTTGAAATAGGAAGTGGTGATCATTTAGTTATAAGCAAGATAAAATTGAATATCATATTCCACAGAAAAATGTGCAAGAAAGTTTTAGGAAGAATCAAAATCAAGCAGGTCTCAGAAGTGAACTGTAGACTCAAATATTATTCAAGAAACAGTGAAAGATTTTGAAAACAAGAATCAGACCTTAGAGACTCATTGGCAAACTGAAGAAAACATTAATTGGTACAGCCAGGGAAGCATGTAGCTAGTTGTCTTCAAGGATAGAAAAATCAGAACTGCGTGGTGAATTGAAGAAGTTGAAGAGACAGTCATGGAATTGAAAGATCCTAGCAAGAAACTCTCAGTTCTGTTGAGAATTGAGAGTGCTTTGAAAGAATATAGAGAAAAAAGTATAAGAAAGCAGTGTTGTGTTGTGTGTGTGTGTGTGTGTTAAAGTAGCTAAACAAAAGTCATGGAAAGACTTTGGTAAGAATATAGCAGATGAAGATAGTAACAGTATTTCATGTAGCAGTGAATTTGAAGCCATCTGGTGTGTGTGGGGTGGAATCTAACAAGATCGATTACATAGTGAGATTGGAAGTTTATTTTCCACTTGGTTAGACTATAATAAATTTAGTTTAATCCTTTACATAGGTGTAATCAAACAAAATTTGCGCCTGAAGTATCTTCAGGACTTGAGGCAACTTGTAGTAAAGGTGGACCAAGCTCTCATCATTCCTTGTCTCATTATAGGTAAATATGACCTCTCCATTACTTCTGCCTTAGTATCACCACTTCTAGGTCTGGCTCCCACTGACGAGACCTCAATAAAGGTTGAAACCAGTCTGCATAGCATTATACATGTTCACAAGAAGATGTGCTTTGCATTATGTGAGATACTGAGACAAGGAATGATGAAAGCTTGGTCAACCTTTACTACAAGTTGCCTCAGTCCTGAAGATATTTCAGGCCAAACTTTGTTTGCTTACACTTAGGTAAAGGATTAAACTAAATTTATTATACATAGTGGGGTTGTTACAGACCTGGTGGATCAATTGCTAGTGGTGAAGAAATGCATCACCAAATAGAGATATGATGGGTCCTAAAACTGTAATCATAATGGCAGACTTTAATTATCCAAATATTGATTGGGTAGCAGTAAAATCTTATGAGAAGGAATCTCAGAACAGGAATTTTTTCGCAGGAGTGGAAAGAATATATGGTAATCGCATTGCACAAGAGTGGTGCAAAGACCGGTGTATCCAAATGTGGACCAATCAGTATCTCAGGAGTGGTGGTGAAGACTTTGGAAAAATTGGTTAGGGCATGCATTCAGAAATGGGTTGACAGTGAATTTCTACTCTTTGCAATGAACAGCATTGTTTCCTAAGGGAGGGTCATGTTTCAGCATCTTGCTCACATTCTGTTCTAATAATGTTACCATTGAACTAGACAAGAGGAATGAACACACCATGATACTTTTGGATTTTACTAAGGCTTTTGACAGAATATAGCATGGAAGGCTGTTGCATAAATCATCATCAAATTCCTGCCATGTACCCTCAAGGGGTGTACAGGATATGATAGTACTACATGAAAAAAATTACATCATTACTAACTTCCTATCTACAATTTTCCTCCAAATCAGTCTGTTACTTGTCAAGACTCAAACATTATCAGATCTTATATTTCTATCGTCTAAAGCACTTTGTACTGTATCAATCCACCTATATCTTGATCTTCCTCTGGGTCGTTTTGCAGAGAACACTTGTTTTGCTAATCTTGTTTCGCCCATTCTGTTTAAGTGACCATACCACCTGAGATTAGCTCTGCTAACGCATTCCTGGATGCTGACAATGTCTAGTTCTTTCTTAATATCCTCGTTTTTAATATGATATTGCCATTGATGCCATCTGTTCACGCCTCTAATCTTTCTCGGGTCTCTCATATCTGCGGTCTCTAGTCTTTGGTCAAGTGTTTTACTTCTGACCCAGCTCTCAGATCCATAAGTTAAAACTGGTTTGAACACTCTCTTTATACAGCTAATTTAGTGTTCTGACTAATTTCTCTCTTATTCCATATGAATTTATTCAATTGACTTCCCACCATACCAGCTTTGCTGATTCTGTTGTCTATTTCTATATTTAATTTACCATCTTCACTAAAAATTGTGCCTAAGTAGCTGAAATGTTTTACTTGTTCCACAGGTTCTCCATTCACAACACAGTTGATTTCAATGATTCTGCCTATTTTCATTGTCTTTGTCTTTTTATTGCTGGCCTTCATACCATATCTATTACAACAGTTATTCAATTTAGTCAGAGAATCTTGCAGACTTGTAGCGGATTTATTTAGAAGTATAACATCATCCGCATAAAGCAAAGAGCTGACATTAACATCTCCAATTTTGATATCATGTTTAATACCACTTTCCTTCATAATGTGATCCATATAGATAATGAATAACAGAGGGGGTAATGTACATCCTTGTCTCACAGCAGATTTAACATTAAACCATCTTCCTGTACTTCCTTCAATTCTAACTGCTGACTTACAACTCAAGTAAAGACTAAGTATTGCTTGATATAATGCTCCATTGACACCATATAACTGTAGCGTACTGAATAGCTTCTCTCTTGGTACCTTGTCATATGCCTTTTCCAAATCGCCAAAACTTATATACAGATTTTTGTTATATTCCCATGCCCACTCGACTATTTGTCGTAAAGTGAAGATCTGATCCTGACAGCCTCTATTTGGCCTGAATCCAGCTTGTTCTTCACCCAGCTTTTCTTCCACAATTCTTCTCAACCGTATACTTGCATAGATCTTGCCAGGAACACTCAGTAGGGAAATACCTATGTAATTCTCGCATTCAGTTTTATTTCCCTTTTTATATATGGGTACTATGAGAGCTCTACTCCAATCATCGGGAATTCGTCCCTCTGTCCACACTTTCTGAATTATGCAGTGCAGCCACTGTAAGACTCTTATACCACCATACTTAAGCATTTCTGGTCGAATATCATCTACTCCTGCTGCCTTTCCACATTTCAAGACTTTGATGGCTTTTTCTACTTCAAGTATGGATGTGTATTCTCTGACTGCATGCCTGGTCAGTGTTTTTTACCACTGTGCTGTCAACACTGCTTGTTTCATTTAGCAGTTTTTCAAAGTAATTACTCCATATTTCAAGGATATCTTTTTCTCCCGTTTCATGTCACCTTTATCATCTCTAACTCCTTTTACAGCACTCTTTCCTCCTTTCCTAAGCTTCTTTAACAACCTCCAGAATATTTTGCCACCTTCTTGATATTTATTTTCTATATTCATGTCAAAGTCCTCCCATGACTTTTGTTTAGCTAGTTTTACACACTGTTTAGCTTTCTTGCATTTGTCTCTGTATTCTCTAAGAGCTCAAGCTGACTTATTTGCCAGGAACGTTTGATATGCTTTCTTCTTTTCCTTCACTGCCTCTTTAACTTCCTGTGTCCACCATGGAGTTCTGATTTTTCTATCCTTGCAGACAACTTCACCACATGCTTCTCTAGCTGAATCAATCAGGGCTTTCTTCAAGGCTTGCCGCTGAATCTCCAAGGTTTGATTCCTGTTGTCAAAATCTTTCATTGTTTCTTCAATAGTCTTTGTGTATTTTAGTCTACAGTTCACATCTGAGAGCTGCTCAACTTTTATTCACTTTAAAACATATCATTCTTTTCAATATGAAATACAATTTTATCCTGCTCAAGACTAAATAGTGATCACTTCCAATTTGAAATCCTCTGTGCACTCTGGTGACCTGCACCAGGGAGAAAACATCACTATCAACAATAACATAGTCAATGAGACTTTTTCTTATTCCTTGCCTCTTCTCTCCATGTGAATTTGTGGACATTTTTATGTTGAACGTGGTGTTAGTAATAACCAGTCCATGTCCTGAGCAGAAATCCAACAGGTATTTGCCATTATTATTAGCTTTGCTCTTTTCTCCAAATTTTCCCAAAATATTTTTGTATGTCTGACAATCATTTCCTACTCTGCTATTTAGGTCCCCAACAAGGACCATCTTTTCCTTTTTCATTGTGTCAGTTGCTTTTTCTAGAGCATCAAAAAATTCCTCCACTTCTACCTTAGTAGAACCTTCTGTTGGACCATAGGCACAAATAAGTCTCATTGTCCAGTTCCCCATTCTCATATTTGTCCACATTACTCTACTTGAAACTGACTGCCATTCAAGAAGATTAGCCTCGTATTTTGTGTTGAATACTATGGCTACTCCTTCTTTTCCTTGATTGTCATTGCCTGAATATAACATTTTGTATTTATTGCTCAGAAAGATCTCACCAGTTTTTGTCTTTTTTGTGTTTCATTCACCCCTATAATGTCAATCTGGTACTTATCTAATTCCTCATCTAGCTCTATTTCTTTGCCATTCAGGCTTCCTATGTTGATAGTACTGATCTTTAACTCTGGTGATGTTGAGTTGGGGTGTATTTTCAGATTTGTTCCAGTAGCTGACTTTTCGCTGTTCGCCCTGGTTCCTTGGCGAAAACAACGGGAACCTTGTTTAACCGGGCGATGCCCCAGCCGGCATGAATTGTCATGTTGTACCATCATTTTTTATTTTGGTTTAACCAATAAGAATACAATTTGGTCGGCTAAATCCCAAATTGCCAGCCCATCCTCGTTCGTTCAGTATCCAAGTAGATACCCAACAGGGTGCACCACGAGAAGGTGAGGATTGGACATTAGGTGAGAAGCCGTGGTTGGTTCTCCTCATTCCTTTAAAGGCTATGTGGAGGTCTCCTCTCAGTTATACAGCTTTGACTCTTAAGCACCCCTGTTGCATAAATTGGAGAGTCTATAACAGTCTTCCATGCTGTATTCTGATGGCATAGATAAGAGGATGGCTAATTGACAGATATCAAAAAATGGTATATGGGGGGGATGTGAGTCTGCAAGATTTAAGGTAACTAGTTGTGTACCAGAAAGATCATCCCTTGGTCCACTGTTATTCAATCTGTATATGAATGATATTGGAAAGGATTTGACAGGCAACATACATCTGTTTGCTGATGATGCAAAGATAGATAGGATAATTAGGAATGCTGCTGATATGCAAAATGATTTGAATAGGCTGTAATTGTGGGCATGGGAAAATGGATGTCAGTTCAATGTCAGCACTTTGACGTGATTAGATATCCAACGTCATATTATATTTGGGATTATACTAGAAGAAACTGAGGCTATGGATCTTGGAGTGTTAGTAGATAGGAAGTTGAAGTTCAGGGCCATGTAGCAAAGATTGCAAATACAACTCAAAAGATAATTGCAATGCTGAAACAAAACATGTAAAGATAAGGATATCATTTTGCCTCTTTACAAGGCCTTGATAAGAACTCACTTGGACTATTGTGCACAGATCTGATCTCCTGGTTTCCATTTTGATTCTGATATATTGGAGAGAGTGCAATGGAGAGTGTTAAAAATGATATCAGGATTGTGTGATACTGATTATGAAGACAGATTGAGAATTTTGTAGACTACAGACACTAGCAAACAGGAGAGAGAGGGTGGGGAGGGGATGATATGATTGAGACATACAGACTTCTGAAATGATCATACAGGATTTCAATTGATGGAATTCATTTTATGGAGTGGTAGGGAAAGGATAAGAGGGCCAAGAATGAATTTCGCTCTGAGTGAGGGCACTAGATTTTTCTCTCATAAGGTAGTGCATGATTGGAATGGATTGCCATTGGATGTGGTATGTGCAAGCAGCATGAATGAATTCAAGAATAAGTATGATAGCTGGTGCATGTAGTATGTGGCCTCCCTCGATAAGTCCCTGACTCCTTGGAGGTCTCTCTTAATAATATAATAGTAAATATCAAAAAGGCAGCAAAATTTTCTGAAGAATATTTAAAAATCTCAGAAATGGAGGAAAGTCGGAGAAAATGTGTGATTGTGAACAGGGATTTGAAGTTAGAGGGCATATTGTAAACATGGTCAAAACATCACATCAGATCACATGGTTGTTGAAGAACAAACAAGCTGATAAGCAGGGATAGGGACCTTATTATTGCCATGGAATCCAGGTGATCAAAGGTCACCTGGATTCCATGGGAATGAAGAAGTGGTGGAGAGGATTCAGAGGCATGTGACAAAGGTTGTGGCATGTCCATGGAATGCTCCCTATGAGAATAGATTGAAGGTCTGTGAACTTCAAAAACTAGCTAATAGATATAAAAGAGGGGGACATTATAGAAGTATATAGGAATGACCAATGACTTTTCAGTACATGGCAAGAAGGGAGAGAACAATGGGTCACTTCTGGAAATTGTATAAGATTATGGTGCTTAGGTATTAGGACTTTTTTTGCTTGGAGGGTGGTGAATGGGTTGCTAGAGGTGGTTACAAGTGCTTCACCATTGATTGAGTTCAGAGAGAAGTATGATAGGTATTGTGAGAATGTGGATCTCCAGTAATGAGTCTTTTAACTCCATGGAGATACTGTAATTATAATAAGAAAATAATGATGTTATACTCTTAAATAAATCCAGCATAAGTCTGTAGAATTCTCTGACTAAATTGAATAACTGCTATAATGAATTGTTTTGAAAATCAGCTCTAAAAAGACAAACACTGAAAATTGGTAAGAACATTGAAAACATCAATTGCATTCTGAATGAGGAACCTATACAAGTGAAACATTTCAGCTGTTTAGGAAAAATTTTTAGTGAAGTTTTAAATTAAGTATGGAAATGGATAACAGAATTAGCAGAGCTAGTATGGTAAGGAGTCATCTGCATAAATTTACACTCATGTTAATAGAAGAGGAAAAATAACTGGTTACACTCTGATTGGTGCTAAATACCACCGGAATTATGGCATTGCAACATATATCGAGGATGATATACAAAATGCTTCTGTCCTGACAACGAGATGTGATAACGATACCCATCTTGTTAGCGTGAAAATTCACAACATAACAATAGTCAATGTCTATAAACCTCCTTTAACATCATGGTCTATAGATGTGATACCTACTTATCAACATCCAACAGTATGGATTGGTGATTTTAATAACCATCATGAAGAATGGAAGTACCTTGATAACAACGACTGCAGGACTACCCTCGTTCAAGGGGCAGAAATAAATAATATACACCTTGTATTTGATGTCAAAGATAGAAACTTTAGATCATCAGCATGGCAAACAGAGTCTAATCCAGACTTATGTTTTGTTTCAATAAACACAGAAGGGCAACCATTACCAGCAAGACGATATGTACTTTCTAACTTCCCACACAGTCAACTTCGACCGGTATTACTGGAAATTGGTATGATACTACTTATAGCAAGATCCTTTCCACGACCACATTGGAATTTTAAAAAAGCAAATTGGAGAAATTTTGCAAATGAATTGGATAAATGTGTTTGTTGGATACCTGCTAGAGTCGCAGAGTACAAGAGATTTGTAGGAGCAGTCATATTAACTGCGAAAAAATATATCCCTAGAAGTTACAGAAAAGATTATGTCCCTGGATGGAATGAAGAGAGTGAACATCTCTACAGAGAGTTCCTGAAAAGTGAAGATCCTGAAATAGCAGATGAATTACTACATAGCCTGAACTCATCTCGAAAAACAAAATGGATTGATACGGTTGAAAACCTTGACTTCAAATGATCAAGTAGAAAAGCTTGGAATCTTCTCCAATAACTAATCTACCTAAAAGAAAAAGCACAATTATCTCCCTTGAGAAAATAGCTAATCAAATCATTAATATGTCAAGGGTACCTAGGGACCGTGAACATACCAAGAAAGTTAGAAGAACTTAGAGCTTTAAAAATGAATGCCCCTACTTTCTCACGTATCCCTCATTCTTCACTATAGATGAAGTAAAAGCCGTCATAAAAGATATCAAAGCAGGCAAGGCCCCAGGCTTCGGCGGTGTTCCATCCTGGATTTCTGATTAATAGTGGGCCAAATACTATAAAATGGCTCTGTGAATTCTTTTCTGATATATTATTGACTGGCCAACTACCTAGCCAGTTTAAGAAGTCAAAAATAGTTGCTATTCTTAAACCTGGAAAACCACCCCAGGAGGCAAAAAGTTACAGACCTATTGCTTGATTGAGTTGCACCTATAAAATGTTAGAACGCCTTCTGTACAACAGATTGTCCATACCAATTATGCAGCATGTCCCGATTGAACAAGCTGGTTTTAGAGAAAAACGTGGTTGCTGTGATCAAGTGCTCACTTTAACATCATACATAGAAGCTGGATTTCAGAAGCAAGAAAAAACATCAGCTGTCTTCTTGGACCTAACAGCATCCTATGATACAGTATGGCGTGAAGGTCTTATATACAAATTTCTTAGCATTGTCCCATGTAAACGGACTGCACACTTAATTTCCTCCATGCTCACTGAACGTTTCTTTCAGGTTATATTAGGAAATAAAATGTCCCGACAACGAAAACTTAATAATGGTCTTCCACAAGGGTCAGTATTGGCACGCTTACTTTATAACCTGTACACATATGACTTGCCCTACCATCTCATGCAAGTTCTGTTATGCTGATGACACTGTAAGTGCCATTCGACACAAAAACATGAGTCAGGCTGAAGACGTACTTACCAAAGATCTGAAAACAATAGGTGAATATTACAAAAAATGGAGGCTCCAGTTCAATCCAGACAAAACAGAAGTATCAAGCTTTCACCTTAATAATCACATGTCAGATGTCACTTTACGTATCTTCTTTGAAGGTTAACTACGACACAATAAGTTTCCAAAGTACTTGGGCGTGACCCTGGACCACACACTCTCTTACAAGCAGTACCTAACAAACGTTTCTGCTAAGTTAAGAACGCGTAACAACATAATACAAAAACTAATAGGCACGACATGGGGAGCAACAGCTGATAATCTGCGGATTACAGCGCTTTGTTTAGTTTTCTTTGTTGCCGAATATTGTTCACCAGTGTGGCTAAATAGCACACATGTTAAACTTGTTGACCAACTAAATAATACAATGAGACTGATTTCTGGCACAATTAAATCAACGCTCACACACTGGCCTCCAGCTCTTAGTAACATTGTTCCACCGAATCTGCGCAGGACTAAGGCTCTCTTACAGGAGTATAAGAAAATCTTGGAGAACACATATGACTTGCCCTACCAATACATTTAGATCTCCGAGACTTAAGTGTACGACGATTGAGATCAAGTCATCCACCACTACAATTAGCCCAACTACTACTACAATCTAACTTTGATCTGAAGTAAAAGTGGCAAGAACAGTGGGAGAGCCAGATAGATGACATCACAAAATTTTCTCACAATGAATTACAAGAAAGTTTTGACTTGCTCACACCTCCCACGAAAATCCTGGACTCAGCTTAATAGAATACGAACTGGTCATGGTGTATGTGCGGACATGCTTTTTAAATGAGGTAAACGACCATCCCCGCATTGTGATTGTGGAGCTCAGAGACAAACTGTGGACCATATTGTGACTCAGCGTTATCTCAGAGCATATTCGGGAGACAAATTGGACTTTTTAAGTGCTACACCCGAAGCTATGAACTATCTGACCAATATGGATGTAACTTTTTAAATTTATTGGTTTTTAAAATGACTTGACTTTTAATTTTATATGTTTTTAAAGTGACAGTGTATTGTACTGCATGTTTTGATATTCATGCCATACGAATAAATAAATAAATACACTCATGTTCGTAGAAACTGTATCACCCTACATATATTTTTTAGTAGTTCAAGTAATTTTCATTCGTTTATCATTAGATATTTCATTGTATTGCATCATCTGTTATTCCCATGGGTTTCTATATAATGTAATAGTTGCTGTTATTGCATCAGAATGCTATAAATAGACAGCAAGAGCTAGTTTTTGCATTTTTGTGCTGAGATCGCTATGGCTAGTTAGTTACGATCAGTTAACACTTTGAAAAAAAAAATGTGATTCAAGCTTTGAATAAAGAAGACTATTCCTCTCATGAAATAGCTAAAAGGATGCCATGTAGTCAGTATACTGTGAGTATAGCTGCTGTAGAAAGTAAAGGAAACCGGATCTGCTGAAAGGAAGAAGGGGACAGGAAAAAACCAACCAGGTTCTAATCAGGTTCTATGCCAGAATCAGGTTCTAAAATAGCTCTGCCTCAAAAATTGTTGTGTGTCATTGGGAGAACTGAAACTGGACTGGGAAGAACAAATGGGAGTTGTGGCAAGCTCTGTAACTGTAAGGAGAAGACTCATTTGACGGGGACTGATATCCAGGTTAAAAGCATGCCAAATGGATCCCTGATCAGTGGAAAAGAGTAATGTTTTCTGACAAGAAAAAAATTTAACCTGCAGGGGTGCTGACAGCAGGCAGACAGTTCAAAGACGATTGGGGTAATATTCAACCTGATTGTCTGGTATCAACAGTCAAATTCTCAGCCAGTCAGATGATTTGGGGGCTGCATGTTGTATCATGGTGTTGGTTGCTTGCATTTCACGAAAGGTTCAATGAAATGCACAAGTGTACCAGAAAATTTTAGAAGAATTACTATCAGAGATCACTTTACTGTAACAAAGAACTGCATCTTTCAGGATGACTCTGCCCCTTGTTAGGGCAATGCTATACTGTAAAATGTACCATACAAATTTAGTTTAGTACTTAAAAAAGCTTGTTGCAGGTTTATGAGTTGTTCAACGAACACTTGATTCAGTGACTACCATGGCCGGGAAACAGCCCAGATCTCAATCCCACTGAGAATGTGGTACCAAATGTAGACTGAAATACGCAAGAAGAAGCTGAAAACACTTCAGGAGCGCCAAGAAGTCATTATAAGGATATTGAACCATGAATTGATAGTTGCATCCATCAGGTCAATGTTTTTGTCAATGCCAAGCTGTAATAAAGCCAGGAGGAGGACCCATGATGTACTAAACAGCAAAAAGTGAATTTTTAGCTTTAAATATTAATAAAATTGTGTAGTTGAACTAAATTTTGATACTGGTATTTGTTTTTCCAGTGAAAATATCACATTGCACTCCATTTTGAAATATTTGCAAATTTTTCACACCCAATTAGGAAGTGACAAGTTTGTTGTAATTTCCTAATTATGCCATGTCTTGTACTAAAAAGAGTCAAATATTAATCAAAAATGTTATATTACCTTCATTACTTGTGACAATTATTATGTTTTTATCCCTTTTCAAATAGGCATTCAAATGTAATTACCAAAAAAATATGGTTACAGCAGGTGATGCGGTTTCTGTGAACATGAGTGTATATAGAATAGAAGAGAATTTGATGAAACACTAAAGTAGCTGTATCTTATGGATCTGTGAGCTAGTTTGGAAATAAAACACCTCATCAAAGACTAGAGACCACAGATATGAGTTCTGAGAAAAATGAGAAGAGTGAACAGATGGGCATCATTGTCAGAATCATACTAAAAATGAAGATATTGTGGTGGAATTTGATATTGTTAGCATTCGGAAATATGTGTGCAGAGCTACTCCAAGTTGTATGACCACTTAAATAGAATGGGAGAGAAAAGGTTAGCAAAACATGTTTGTTGCCAGGATTGCAAGAAAAAACTTAGTGAAGCCCATAATCCAGGTGGATTGATACATTAAGACATGGGTTCCCAACCTTTTTGTTTCCTAGAGCACATTCTAAAATACCGATAGGGCGACGGGCACATCTATTTTTTCAAGCAAATTTTTTGAATTCGTTTGTTAAATGTATACATACAAAGTTTACATTATAATCAAATGTTTTATTACTTAAAAGTGTACATTATATAAAAATTTAAATATATATATGTAAGTTAGTGTGATCTTTGGCATAGCATTTCATTGGCCACTGCTTCATAATTAGGAGAATATGATGATATTCCAGTTCTTAAACTGGAATGAACAACTTCGAATGTGCGTCTACTTTACATTGTATGCGTTTAATACTCGTCGTGTGTCGTTAACGCATGCGTCATATAGCATGCCATGAATTGTTGCGTGATTATTTCAAACTATACGGCACACGGTTGAACAGCGGTGGGCACACACAAATTGGTCAATGGGTGCCATGGTGCCTGCAGGCATAGGGTTGGGAACCCCTGCATTAAGACATGACTTAAAGGCCATAATATAATGCCCTGATATAACAGACTAATTTGGATGAAAATTGTTGATAGGAAGTTAATAATTATGTAAACTTTTCATGTAGTACTATCCTAATACTCTACACCTGTCGCTAGTGGTGCATATATTAGGAATTTTATGAGAATCAGTTTGAATCGTTTTGCCAACAAAAATTGATCTGCATAGACATATTCTTGTTATTACAATATATGGTGCTCCTCTACAGAACTGACATCCATTATTCCTTTATTTTCCACTAAGCATCTTAAAAAATAAGCACCAGCTTTCCATCATTCTTTTGAAATCTACTTTTTAATCCACTACTCCATCCTCCATTCACCTGCCTCTATATTCTGAAACAGCCTCTCTCTTAAAATGTTCCTCACCAATACAACCTCCATCTCTTGAAGAAATATATCACCAGTTCCTTCTCCTTAAACGCTTACACACAGTACCAGCATGTTATGGATTCTGCATCCCCTTCTGTGTGTGTGTGTGTGGAATTTATTTATATAGTTTGAACACATTTTGATCCTTTTTAGCTTATGTGACTACCAACTTCTGCAAAAGAATCTAATTAAAACAAACATTAGAATGTTTGTTTTAATTAGAAATCTAATTAAAACAATCATTACAAAAATTACATGTTTTTGTAAAGATTTCAAATGCGAAATTAGAGTTAATAATAAGACTATAAAACGAATCCAGTAGGTGCTTATACATTTTGTGAAATATACCTAAAAGTGACTTGAATGGAAGATTTATCATTTACACTGGTTTCCATAAATTAAGGAACAATGAATAAAATCACAATGTTGGGAGGGGAGGAAGCATCTAAAAGTCAGGTGCATTATGTAAAAGTGATGCTGAGCCTGATTATCACTGTCAGCAGTATATGCAAATGGGCCACGGCATAAAAGCAGGCATTTTGGAGTTTTCCATTTCACGTCTGGACCGAGAACATGACATTTCATGATAGCAAAATTCTTGGATATGGCGACAAGGCATCATAAGACTAGAAGCCATGCAGATGTACAGATGGTTGCATTCTCAGACTGTGAAACCAAAGTCTGAGAATGCAACCATGTGTACCTCTAATTTCAACAGTCACAGACAGTATCCTGGAGATACAGTGAGGGAAGGCTATAGGCTACAACCACAGTACATGACTGCTGCATCTCCGATTACCTGCTTATCAAAACAGGAGTGCTACCCTAAATGTGTGTGTCAGCCCTATACATAAGAGATCCCCAAGACCTGTAACATAATGATGTGGTTGGTTGTCATGTTGAGAACTTGTTTTGAAGTTTATCTTCATAAAATGTAACAAATACAAAAACTTTGTGTATAAGAACTCTATTGTCATAGCTCATAAGCTAAAATGTTTGGTGTGATAAGCCAAAACAAATAGTTCTTATTTTTTAGGATAGTTTATGGACTGCAGATAGAATCACTGAGGTTTGCATTCAGTATCATTTACAGGGACCGAAAATAGCTTGAAATAATGAAGCTATTGATTTTGTCATCTTTAATTGTGACATACAGAGATAGTGCAGTTTTGCATGTGACAATATATTTTTCTTTTCTGGTTTTCCTCCCTCCACACACACACATACAAAACGTTTATTTTATTTTTACTTTTATTTATTATTTTTTTTTTATAAGTGTAAGCTGCATTTTCTTGGTAATGTGATCTTGCTGTAATTTTTTGTTTTATGTTGCATCTCTAATTGTGTTGTTTGTACAGGGCTAATTCAAATCCTACCAGTAGTCCACATGTTACAGATATTGACCATACTTATCATCGGTGAGTTACTTTTGCATGAATGCTCTTGAAATTTTGCTGTTTTAACTGCATGATAAATTCTGTATGCAGCCTTTTGTTGTAACTGAATTATTATTTATTCTGTAAATCTATATTAATGTTCTAATTTGTATTGATTTTGGTTTATCTTTATTATAAGTTTAATCCCCATTATAGTAAAAAAATATATATTCTCCCTGAAAGCTTGTTTCAGTATTTTTATTTTATTTCTGCTTAGCAGTTTTGTTTTATTATTGTGCTATTCACCTTATTTGATAGGTCATGATCAGCAGTAGTTACATGATTGGTATATATCAGAACCTAAACATTGCTTAGTAAATGAAGAAAAATCTTCTCCATAGATAAAAAAAAAAAAAAAATCATATAAAATTTGATACAGTATCAGTGCAGTATACAATTTCTTAGTTTGGTCGTCATCATCCTGATATGTATACTAAATGATAGTACTGTATAATAACATTTACATTATTACTAACTACCCAGACCGGTTTCAACCTTTTTTGAGTTCTCCTCATAAAAAAAACCATAAAGACCTCAAAAAAGGTTTGAACCGGTCTGGGTAGTGACCCCACCCATAATGTATTGCAGTATATATCTCTTAGTGAGATGTGCTTTACATTATGGAAAATACTAAGAATAGTGATCAGAACTTTATCCACCTTTACAATGAGTTGTCCTGGTGTTGCACCACCTTTAGACTTGAACTACGTTCAGCTGCAAACTTAATTGTTTGCTTACTTGGGATTAGGAGTAAAATAACCAAGTTTATAAAATTACTTGGTAACCCTAATATACATTATTCCCAAGGTAAAAAAACTTATTTACACACACACACACACACACACACACACACACACACACACACACACACACACACACACACACACACACACACACACACACACACACACACATTCCTTTTAATAACAGTCCTGTTCTTTTTCTTCCCTGTATATAAACATAATTGGAAATCCACATAACTATTCATAACTTTTTTTTTAGTAGAAAGTAGCTTAGAAAATGAAAGTTTGATAGTTAATATTAAACAACACTCTACAGATTAAATCATGTTATCCAGGCAGACACATTGTGTCAAGTATCAGTCTGGTTTATTGTTTCATGATTTCAATCCATATAGTTTTGATCTAAGCAAAAGCTAAACAGTAATAGTAATCTATCATCTAAAAAATTGGTGTCATCTCATGCTAGTAGAAGTATACAATTTCAGTGCAGTATACAATTTCTTAGTTTGGTCGTCATCATCCTGATATGTATACCGTAAATGATAGTACTGTATAATAACATTTACATTATTACTAACTTCCTATTAACAATTTTTTTCCCAAATTAATCTGGTATTTCTCAGTTCTCTATAACTGCCAAATCTTACATTTCAATCTTCTAATGCACTGCTAACTCCATCAATCTGCCTAGATCTTCCCCCAGATATTTTCATGGCATCAAACACCTGTTTTTTTATCTTTCCTCTTCCATCTTTAAAGTGACATGCTGCAGTATATTAGCTCTGTTCACACATTCTAACATTTCCATTTTTAATGTGATTCTGCCAGTGATGCTATCGTTTCACTCCCTTAACTCTCATATCTGTGGTGTCTAGTCTGTAATTACTGTTTTATTTCTAATCAGTTTTAAATAGGTTAAAAACAAATTTTTAAGCCAGTTTAAAATTAGTGTGAAGATGATCTTCATATACTGCTAGATTAGCAGACTGCCTAATTTCTGTCTTGTTCCATATAAATGTATTCACCTGGATTCATACCATACCACCATATTCTGTTTTCATTTTTGATTTGCCATCACTAAAACTTATCAAATAGCTGAAGTACTTGTTCTGTAGGTTCTCCATTGAGAATCCAGTTTCTGTGTTGCCTGTTTTCATCCTAATTTTCATATCAGTTATTCATTTCAGTTCTGAAAACTTCCAGTGGACTTATTTAGGAGTATAACATCATCTGAATAAAGAGCTGAGTTTAATATCTCTGACTTTGTTCTCTGATTAATGCCATTCTTTCCTTCATAATGGGATTCATATAGATAAGGAATAACAATGCAGATAGTATGCATCTGATATGACACAAAACCATCCTTTTATGCATTCTTCAATTAGAGTTTTAAGTATGAGTTGTATATTGCTCTGTGTAATGTACCATTTATATCATATAACTGTGGCATTTTGAAAAGTTTTCTCTTGTTACCTTATATGCCTTTCCCATATCTACAAAATTAAGTGCATTCTCATGACTTCTCAACCTTTTACCTTAAATTAAAAAATCTTATTCTGGCAATCCCTATTTAGCCTAAATCCAGCTTATTATTATTTATTATTATCTGAGACCTCCAGAGAGTCAAGGACTCAATCAAGGGAGGCCATACATCACCCAAACCAGCTGTCATACCCTCCCTTAAACTCATTCACAATACATGTACTCACTACTTCAACAGGCAAACTATTCCACTCACTCACTGCTCTGTGAGAGAGAAAAATCTAGCTCTTACCCATTTCTTAACCATGAACAAACTTAACTTCCATTGATGTTCCCCCTTCCATGTTTTCTTCCCACCCCCTATATAATGAAAAATTTTATCAGGCAATAAAGGCCTTATAAAGAGGCAACTTGACTTCCTATCCTTATATGTCAAAGTTCGCCTCAACATAACTTGTTGAGGCTATGTGAACTTCAAATTTTCCACCATTATGATAAGATCTGTAGTCTCAATTTCTTGTAGCATACGTGTCGATATTCCATCTGTCCCTATTGACAAATTCTTATCTAGGTTATGAAAAGCTCTTTAACATCATTCTCATTCACCTCTCACTCTTCATTCAATGTTAGTAGTAACACTGTGCACCATGTTACAAACACCTGGTTGATATACCTTAGCAAATGAGCACTTGTTAATTGAACAATCTCATTATCTCTCAACAGTAGAGCACCATCTGCATTCAGTAAAGCTTTTCTTCTACATTCATTCTTTCTTTTACTTGTGGCAGAACAATAAAAATTTTTTGGATTGCCTGCATAGCCAATTTCTTTTCACATTCCTATTTAGCTTTCTGCACAATATTCATTACTTTTCTGGCCTGTGCTTTATATAATTCATAACTCCTCTCACTCTTTTTCTCACAATATTCCTTCCACATCATCTGCTTCTTATGGATCTCCTGCTTAATAAGGTTGCACATAAATTCACTCCCGCTCTATTTGTTCTTCAAACTTTAGCGATCCATTCAGGTACTGCCTCATTTAAGCACTTTTTCAAAGCTTGCCATGCCTGTCATGTAGCAGTATAACCCTTCCCATTCAGTAACTGATACCATGGAACCAAAAATAGTATTTTCTCTTTTGAGTTGGTCATAATTTCCAGCTATGTTGTTTAGCATATAACTTCTCCTAACTGGAACATCTATATTAGCTACTTTCCAAGAAAGTATAACATTACTGTCACCATTGTTGGTAAAATAGTCATATTTTTAACAGATATCCCTTCTGATTCTGTGATGAAATCTAACACTCTTTGACCTAGAGTTCTTTCTTTCACATGAGAAAGTTGTCTCGCAAGAGCTGAAATTCTGCTTCATTGTTATCATGAGATTTCTCTTCTAGCCAATCAATGTTTGGATAATTACAGCTACCCATAAGGATACTCATTTAAGGTATCCATCAGGGTAATTTGGAGATTCATTTCATTGTTGCCAGCATCTGAACCGCTAGGTCTGTAGCAGTACACCACCACCACCATATATTTCATTCTGTTAACCTCCACTTCACACCAGATAGCCTCAAATTCACTGCTACATGGGACATTATTGCTTCGATGTATTTCTTCCCTAACTGGATTCAAGTCATCAGATATCATTAGTAGTTATCCCACCCCTCCCATCCTTCTCTTCTGTGACTTCTAAAAACACTATACTCTTTATACTCAATCCCAATTACAACATCTGATTGTGTGATTGTCAGGTTTCACTAATCCCAACAGTCTTAGGCCACAATGCATTCAGTAAAGCAACAAACTCAATTCCTTTATTTCTGATGCTACTGGAATTTGTATATAGACATAACAAATTACCACCTGGCCTTTTCTTATACTTAGGTATGCAATCTGCTTGGCCTTGTACAATTTTCTCTTGTCCCTCCTCAGACATACTCAAAAGGTCTAAACCCAAAGCATACATTTCCACCCCTTTGCCAGATACACAACCATGCTCAGTGTCATTTATATCATCATCATATTTGCATATCTAAACTTACACATAATTCTCACCATGTTTCCCATGATAAGTTTGTTTCTCTGACTTTCTGCATTAGATCTCATCCCAATAAGTAATTTTTCCAGTATGGGGGAGATTGTTCCAAAGAATAGTGAGAAGTTTGTTTGGTATGTTTACAGCTGGACAGTGTATGGGTGTTGGCCAGTGGCTGCTCTAGATCTTACATGGTTAGAAGAAAGTGGAGGAATTGTAGTGACCAATTGAGAGGCACAATGCCCATGAAAGTGCCTTTTCTATTGGTACTGTGAAAAACAGTACCTATGGAAAAGTGACTGATGGGAGTCCGTGAAGGAAGGGTCACTTGTTAAGCAGATTGCCCTCTTGTATATCATCAAGAATTATTAGGGATGTTTGAATCTATCCCAATGGCTTTAACAGGCCTTTAAGGCCCACAACCTTCCAAGCATGCTTGAATTTCATAACCGAAATACGAGGATAGAATGGTCACTCCTATGCCTCAAGGTATTCTTGGCTGTATCCCTGTGTGTTCACGGGGCCGGTTTGCCTGCTTGCGGGATGAAAAACACCAGATTAACTGGCGGAAAAAACCCTACTGCCCGCGCCCAAGACTGTCTAACTTGGCTGTGGCTGAGGAAGATCCTTCAGCTCCTCACGTCATTGACGGGAATCGAACCTAGGACACTCCTTCCCCAGGCATATGGTTGCGAAGCGCAAAGCCACCAGGCTAACCGTGCGGACGGGATGTTTGAATGCACTACCCTAAATGTGGGAACAATATTCTAAGGATGTGGAGATCTGAGACTTATAAAGTGGTAGAAGTTGAAAGGAAGAGAAGTCATATTTTGAACAGAAAACACCAAGCATTTTAGAGGCTAAGGAGGCTATGTATATAATATGTTTGTGCAAGGATAAACTGGATATGACAGTGAGCCTAAGAACATAAAGCTGGTCTTGAAAGGAAACTGCAACATTATCAAAAGTAAGAGGGAGTGTAGTAGGATCTTTCTTACAGGTAATAAGGAAAACCTGAATTTTTATAGCATTGAAATTTACTAAGTCGTCATCACCCCCATTTAAGAATGTTAAGGAGATCAGTGTTTAAGTCACTGGTTTTGGAAGATCTTTAGGCTTCAATTATTTGAGTATTAATGGGTTTCTTTAATGATGAAGAGTACTATCATGCAAAATTGTACGTAGGATTTGAAGTCAGAGAGAAGGTCATTGATGTAAAGGAAGAAGAATGTGGCTAAGAGTATAGAACCCTGGGGTACTCCAGCATTGATAGAGAAATACATCCATATTTGATAATTTCTGGTCAGATATTATCTACTTCAGCTGTATTTTAGATTTTTAACATCTTTTTCTACCTTTTGTGGAAAAGGATATTAGAAATGCAGTCATGCGCACAAAATGTGCTCATGAAGGTGTTTCTTCTGGATATTTTTTAACACTGTTCTATCACATCTTATTTCATTTAATAATTTTTCAAAATAATCATCCAGATATCCTTATCTTCACTGTTTATGTTAGTATTATGCTTTTCTCTATTTCTAAATCTTTTCAGTAGCATCCATAATATTTTGCTTCATCTATATTCTATCCAAGACCTTCCCGTGACTTGTTTAGCTACTTTTACTCTTGTCATTATTTGCATTTAAAAATGTTAACTGGTGTAATCTGTTATTGTCACCTAAACCAAATGGGAGAGGAAAGGTTAGCAAAATAGATATTTGATATCAGCATAGCAGGAAAACAGACCCAGAAGAAGACTAAGAACTACATGGACTTTTAGAAGTGCATTAAAAGACCAAAATATAAACTCTGATAATATTCAAATCCTGACAAATAAGAGACTAATCTGAAGCAAAATTATTGCTATAAGTTGGTAATAATGTAAACTTAATCATGTGGTGCTTTCATAGTATCCTATACACCCCTTGAATATACATATCAGAAATTTGATAGTCAATGACTTTTACACTTCTGTTTAGATGCTTTTTCTTATTTTGGTAGGGTATTTAAATAGAAGTTAAGCTTGCCTACAGTTTCAGTGCTATAGAACATGAAAAATCTCTTTTTATTTCAAATAGTATAACAGGTAATTTTTGTTAATGTTGAACCTTTTTTTTCCTTTTTTTTTTTAAATGTGAAATTCATATTTGTTTATATCTGTGGCAAACACACTACACATGGCATGCAGTATGTCTGCCACTATTAGTACTGTTGGAGTGACACTTCGTTGTCAGTAACATGTCAGGTCATTGCACACAGACAACATCGTGTCTATACCACAAAGTAAATAACCAAATGGTATACCGGGCTTGTGATGATCAATCCTGTTAAGCATTTTACAGTGTCATTACTACCATTTCCCTAAAAAGATGTTCATAATTATATTTTATATTTATTTATATTATATTATAATATAATAATATATAAATAACAATATAAACAACAATATATAAATATATACACAGATCTCCAGCAGCAAACCAGTCTACTTTAAATAGTTTACAAAATGGTCTTTGTTCCCAAATATCAATGGCCACTGGACAGGATTCCAGCCAAGACGATGGGCTTTCTACTAATCTAACTACAGATACTACTGCATTAGGTAAAAATGAATATTAGATATATTATTTTTTCAAGTTTATAGTTTTATTATCCAGCTATATGTTTAAAAAAAAACATGCTTCTCTGATATTTACTCTTGCAGTGCAACTGTAGTCTGGCAGTCATGTGCTGATCATGAGTTACATCAGGAAACATCCTCACCTCACAGAGTGAAGATGTTTCGTGTTGCTACTTTCCCTTGATATATTGGTCAGATAAGGCTTTGTTACATAGAAGCTTTCATATTTATTTAAATTGACTCTTCTCAATTTTTACTCTTGGAGATATGCTAAAGATGATTTGTTCTTTCAGTATTTAAAAAAAAAAAAAAAACATGGAATCATTGCTGCTATAAACAGGGCTACCTCATTGGAAAGAAATAAATTCAGAATTTCAAAAATGTGAGATATGTTTATGCTACCTATTGATCCATTCTCTTTCTTCCCCTCCCCCAAGTACACTACCCATAAACTTCTTATTAATCTGCAGTTGCCAGCAGATTGATTTTTGAGGAGCTTACTCTTATTTTATGTGAATCTCATTTCGATTTTTAGAGGCTAAAGATGCTGTGGCTTTACCACCCAAGACTGCTTCTCACTTGTACTACTTCAGAAACATTTGGGATAGTGCACTACCAAAAACCTGCATAGGAACACAACAATCCAATTAATTAATGACCCTCCTCATGGATTCGCTCCACTTACTGTTTCATAGATGTTTGTTTTCTGCCTTGTGCTTCCTCCATGTTCTGTCCTACATGGCTAACATTCTATTGAACTGGCTACCATCATTCCTCCACTTGTTCCTCCCCAAGAACATAAGCAGTTGCTGGTCAACATTTCTGTTCAGCTTCAGATATGCCAACCAGTTTCCTCTTCCTCCTGTTTCATTCCATCTATATCAGTTCTTTTGAACATCCTCCCTCATTCTGTCTTTCCAAAGACTACAACATTCAGGTCTTCATGAAACACATAAACCAATCCCTTCTTTGATCTTAACCTCTTGCTCAGACCAAGTAGTAATATGCTATAGGTTTTGCAACTATTTGTGTGGATTTTGATATTTCTTCTTTTCAGCCATTTTCTGTCCACTGCTGGATGAAGTCCTCCTCTGGTTCCTTCCACCTTTCTCTGTTCTTGGCAATGGTTGACCAATTTTTCCCAACAAAATTTGACAATTCATCACTCCACCTTCTTTTAGGATGTCCTTCACCTCGTTTCCCTTCTTTTGGAATCCAGTTCATTAGTATAGTGCTCCATTGCTCATCTTCTCTTCTGGATAGATGTCCAGCCCATTTCCATTTTAATCACCTGTGGTGAAGAATGATGTCAGTGATATGAGTCTGGCTTCTTATCCAGGTGTTTTGCTTCTTATCTGTTAATGTGAGCCTAGCATCAGCCTCTCCATTTTTTCTTTGAGTTGTTGCTAGTTTATTTGTCAATGCTTTGGTTAGAGACTAAGTTCACAACCATGTGTGATGGCTGAAAGTATACGCTGGAATGACTTCCTTTTTAAACAGAGTGGGACATCATTGTTTTGAAAAATGATTTTCAATTTTCTAAATGCACTCCAGGCAAGTTGAACTATTTATTTCCTTTTGGAGTCCACAGTTCAGATCAGTGAGAAGACCTAAATATCTATATGAAGATACTCTTTCCAAGAAATTGTTTTCTATTATTATGTTTTTTGGTGTTACAAAATGATTAAACACGATTTTAGTTTTTTCTCTGTTTATTTTTAGGCCAACTTTTCTGCTTTCATGATATAGGTCTTCTGGAGTGGTTTGCAAAAATTATGATATCATCTACATATAGGTGTGTTAAGTTTCTGTTATTAATTTTCATACCAAGGTTTGTCCAGTTTATTTTGTTAAATATTTCTTGAAGTACTGCTGTAAAGATTTTTGGTGACAGAGAGTCTCCTTGTCAGGCACCTTTTTCAATTGATATTTTATTGCTACTTGTGTGAAGTTGGATTGTTGCTGTTGCGGTGTTCTGGTAGATTTCCTGGAGGAGGAGATCCGTATATTCTCCAGGAACTCCCTGATTCTGGGGTGCTTTGATTATTGCTTTAGTTTTGATGGAATCAGATGCTTTTTTCATAATCAATAAAGGCTAAAGAGAGAGGCAATTGGTTTTCTTCTGCTTTTTCTATTATTTGTTTTATTGCATGAATATAATCAACTGTATTTATTCTGAATGGAGAGCTTATAAAATGAGTAAAAAGAAATCAGCTACTTAAGCACAATTTTTAGTGAAAATATCAAATTAAATATGAAAATAGAGAACACAGAAAAACTGGTATACTAAGAAGTTAGTTGACTTATTTCTTTCTTATTCCATATAAATTTATTCAGTTGTCTTCCTATCATATCAGTTTTGCTAATGGTGCTGTCTGGATCTGTGTAGCCATCCATTTTTTCAAATAAAAGTGTTTTATCACTGCACGAAACTCGTTTTTCTCCATTTTTATGAAAAATGCAAATATGGTCATTTTAAATGTTTGCCAAACGAGAACTACACATGGCTAAAATTTTGCCAGGGGTCATGAAAAAGATAATACGTGCCGACACTGGTATGAATGAACGAATTCTGTCGCCGTCTGTTTGAAATTTACCAAACTTTTCAAACAACCCTCGTCTCTCCACTGTTATTCAGCATCTATATGGACCATATAATAAACTTAGCTGTTTGCTTTATTCAGATGATTTCTATTTCTATACAAATCTAGTGCAAGTCTCCAGGATTCTTTAACTAAATTGAAATTTTAAAAAAAAAGGCCAAACTATGAAAATTAGCAGGTACATAGAAAACCTCAGCTGCATTCTCGTTAGAGAACCTGTAGAAGAAATAAAATAGTTCAACTGTTTAGGCACGATTTTGTAGCCAATATGGCAAATTAATTATGGAAGTAGATAACTTAATAAGCAAAGCTGGTATGGTAGTGTTACATCGTTGCTTTTGCCTATATTTTACTTTTATTACTCCTTTTATCACTATTTTTCTATTCTACAATCGGACCTAAGAATTATCTATTTTTGGGGCTTGTCTCCTTTTCGGATATTGATAAATTTATATTTTTAAGCTGTGCCAGCAAATATCCTATAATAGAAGGGACTTATTCAGAGAGACATTCCCAGAATTTCATGCATATGCTCATTAACAAAACTTTACTACGGCCAAGTAGATTTCAACTAGCAGTCGTGACCTCTAATCTAACTCTATAAACTTTCAATTCCCTCCCGCTTAGGTTCTAATTTTGAGTGGTAGTTTGATTCTCATATTCAGGCAAAACTCAGGTATAAAAACAAAACATGTTTATTTGGATCTTAAGACACAACTATAATATATCACACATTCAATGGACTCAAGGTCATGCAAAATCAATTCATACTAAGTTAATTCTAAAGTCATACTAAATAAAGGAAATAAGCACAGTGCTATACAAGCAATAATTCTCTTCCATGTTTTTTTCTCATTAATATACTCGGATTTTACGTCAAAGAAATTCCAATCAGATTCTATCTGCTACACTTGTCTCATATATTGAATTCTGTCACACTTATATATATTTGTTCCAAGACAATTTTGTCTGATGGACACCAACTATTACAAATCAGAATAATTACTTATTCTCTAGTAAACTGTCCACATTCAACCAGTACACAATTACTTTCTTTTCTCTAATGCAACTGAATAACATATAACAAAATACTGTACTTTACCATCACTATGCCAGAAATCAGGTCTGCCAGATCTGTCTGCCTTTTTGTTAAGCACGACTGTACTTCCATCCCGTCCACATGCTGGGTCTGATTAGGCTGCACTTCGCGCATGATGGTGTTTCTGTGTTGTTCTTGATTAGCTGCCAGACATACTCGTATCTGCTGCTGCTTCTAAGGAAACGTTTGCCGTTCCTCTCCGATTGGACATTTAGAGAAGGCTCGCAACTGCTGATGCCGACATCTCACGCTCAGCTCCGTCAGAAATCTATCAAACATCTTTAAGAATAGGCTCGCTGTCCCGTCTCACGTCCGTCTCGACCAGAAAAGACCAAATCCCAGGAGTAAAAAGCCCTGAAAACCGGCATGCATCACCTTTTATTCCTACTTCCTGCACCCCTTTTTTCCTTCTGCTTTTTCACATGCCACCTCTTGATATTGCCCCCTGGTTGATTCCATACTCGCCTTCTGCTCTAGAAGTACTCTTTTCCTGGAAAGCGAACGAAAGTTACCTTCCGCGTATGCCACTGCCTTGGGCCCTACTCAACCTGCATGGCTCGCATGCAACCTTTGGACTACTGTTTACAACTTACTCAGTGACTTACTGTATACAAAATTGTCTTAATGAAAGTAATATTTACACACAAATTCTCTACTTAACAATTTTGAACAGACAACATTAAATCATAATAATTTACATGAAGGGAACATATATTCTTACACACACTTAGTAATTTCTTTTATTTTCTGTAAGTTTTTCCTACAGCTTTTATATTAAACATGTTAAATCCTGAATGAATAGTTCCCTTTTCCAAGTTCTTCATTCAGAATCTAACAGTAGGGAGTCAAATAAATAAATTTATATAGAATAAGAGACAAATTATCCAAACACTGAACTTGTGATTGTTCAAACTAATTTTAACTTATTGATCTGAGAATTGGGTTGGAAATAAAGTTGATCACAGTCTAGAGATATGAGAGTTCTGAGAAAAATTAGATGCACAGGTGATATGAATGGCAGAGTCATATTAAAAATGACAATATTGAGAAAGAACTTGACATTGTTAGCATTCTGGAATGTGGAAGCAGAGACAGTCTGTTGATGGCATTGTCACTTAAATAGAATGGGAGAGGAAATTTTAACAAAATGTGTTTTGATGCCAAGGCAGTGGAAAGACCCATAGGAAGAAGTAGATAACAGAATAACAGAGACCTTTGCATGAAGTCTAACAAAATCCATTAGGAAAGTGTCGTGTGAACTGCAAACATCCACCTAGTCTTTCAGTGTGTCTCTTGTCAGCAAATTAGTATATTACTCTAATATGACATTATTGGAGTGTTGACAAGTGATAGGAGATTAATATATGAGCAGATTCTAGAAAGGTCTGATAAACACCTAGACAAAAATAATATTAAAGCAACTGATATAACCACAAGAAAGAACATACTAGTAGCACAGTTATGGAGGTAACTTACATGTGATTATATCAGTTGCTTTAATATTCTTTCTATTCTAGGTGTTTATCAGAACTTTCCAGACCTGCCTCATATATCACATATATGTGACAAGTGATGGGAGATTGATTTACAGAGTGTCTTCATTCGATCTCCCTAGTTTCAAAGAATGGTAAAAAATCAAGATACAGAAATATGTAAGGTTTGGGTTGTTCAAACATTCCAGAGACTATGAGTTTCATCCAGAATTTTTTTCCTGCTGGGGGGGAGTGCAAGTTGTGTTGTGGTTAGCTGAGCTGAAATCAATCAAAGCTGTGCAGCGTAAGTTCCATCAGGTGTACAAAAAGACAGTACCCGATCCCAAGAGTATCCATTTGTGGAAAGAAAATTTCCTAATGACAGGAAGCATTTCAAAACAATATGGAGAAGGGAAGCAGCCAATATCAGAGGAGAAGGTAGAGAAGATTCGCGAAACCTTTGCATGAAGCCCGACAAAATCCATTAGGAAAGTGAACTGCAAATATCCTGCTCCACCATTCACAATGTCATCCATCATAAGATGTGTTTATAAAGTGCAGATGTTGCAGGAAATCAAGCAAAATGATAAGCCACGACAGGTAATATTTTTAGCTGAAATTCTGGAACGTGTCAATGAGAATCCAGATTTGCTTTTCAGACAAAAAGACAGGCTCTTCCCTCAGTGGTGATTGGACTTGGAGGACTGATTCCCTTGCCACCACGATCGCTGAATCTTTCTCCACTTGATTTTTTCTTGTGGGGAGGGGGTGGGGGGTATGTGAAGGACAACTAAAGTGGACAGTTTAGAGAACCTGAAACATCGCATTTCTGCTGCTGTCCTCCATCACCCCTGATATGCTTCAGAGAACCTGGTTAGAGATAGACTATGGACTTGACATTGTGTATGCTACTAAAGGAGCACATGTGGAAGTGTACTGATTTTTATTTATAAAAATTCGTGAGTGTTCCTTCTCGTTTGTACAATTTCGACACCATGGTCCATACTCTTAAGTAACATGCTGAAACTAGGGAGATCCAATGTGGACACCCTGTATATCAGGAAATTGATAATGATGATAAAAGTGACATATTGAAAATAAAATTATTTTAAAAAAAAGTGTTAATAAGAATCAAAATAGTTCAGCTTTTAAAGCTGAAGTGTAGATTCTAATATACAAGTATTGGTGAAGAAAATATAAAAATATGAACATAAGTACCATTTGCAAAATCTGAAGAAAATGTATATTGTTTCAGCTAGGAAGGCATGTGGTGATTCACAAGGATAAAAAAATCAGGACCTAATGGTGGACTCAGAACTTAAAGATCAGTTCTGGAAAAGAGAAATTATGTTGAAAGTTTCTAGCAAGTCAGCAGGTACTTTTAGGAAATAAAGAGAAAAATTAAGACAGCTAACTGTGTATGTGCAATTAGAGAAACAAAAGTCATTGGACCATATTGTGAGAAACCAAAGATGAATATTGAAGTCAGCAAAATTTTCTGAAGGTGATTAAAATGCTTAGAAATGGAAGAAAGAGTACTATAAATGGAATCAGAGATGATAAAGATAATATAAAACTGAAAATAAAGATTATCTGGGTGTATGGAGTAATTACTTTGAAAAATTGTTACATGAAATAACCAGGGTGAAAAAGAAATAATAATGATAAGAATCTGTGTGCAAGAGTGACCAACTTATACAGCTATATTATTATTATTTAACACCTCCAGGGAGTCCAAAGACTCATCGAGGGAGGGCATCTACTCTACAACTCTTCATCTCACAACACCACCAACCTTCTTCATTTAACACTAACGCCCCACAGGGGGGCAATTAGAAAATGTACATGTACAATTTGTATTATACTTTTTCAGAACTTGGCTGACTCTCATGCTAGAAGGGGGGGGAGGCATCAACATCTTTGAGACGAGGTGGGGGCATGATCCAAAAACGATTGAGAAACACTGCTTTAAACTGAATTCTTTAATGGATTCATCACAATCAGAATCTTTGGCTGAATTTTCCCCGCCATTTGGTTCATGGTCATCTATTAGTTGTACCAGTTCTTCCTCATCTAAATCTATTTCCCCATCAATTAATTCACTGTTGAAGAGATTGGAGCACTTATGAAGAAGTTCGCGAAGGTTGAGTCTCATATGCTGATCGAAACCTAATGTATCTTCAGTCTTGTTCAATTGTTACTTGGCAGTTTACAGTGGGTGGGTTTATCCCTATTAACAAACGCGTATATTGCAAAAGAACTCTAAGTGGCCATTACTATAGAAATAATTTTTTTTACATAAAAAAAAACATTACATATTGTATGTAACTCACCAAAAAATAAAGTGCTCAGCTTGAGATTAACATACTTATGATTTTTAATGCACTTTCCTAGCAGAAAACTAAGACAATTTTCAGTAATAAATACTTTGTATGGTAAACAATTAACGTACATGCGTGCGAAAGGTTAGGCCCCTAATATAAATTCGCTACATATAACTACATGAGCGATACGGGCAGATGCAAATTTAACGAAGATGAAATTTGACTTTTAAGTCGCGTGTTGAAAAATATATGAAAAGATAAAGGGCTACTAGAGTTTATATACCATCTTATATCGAAACCGCATTCGACAAGGGTTACTACAATTTATAGACTGCGTTGTATAAGTACTGCGTTATACGAGGGTTACCTGTATTTGCCTTTTGGTTATAAAGACCTGGATTTGAATTCCATGTAGGATGCAAGGAATTTCTGTAAAGGTTTTTTTTAGTTGAAGGCAAGTTAACACAGCTCATGAAGATGACAGTTTTTTCCTGTTGGAAATTTGGGTTTTTTATCTTGCAAAATAACTTAACTAGCCAGGGAATGCACACAGTGAACAGATATTAATATGTTAGTCTCATTGCCTTGAGTTGGTCTGGTCATATTCTACCGAAATCAAACCGTATGCATGGCTGAATGCATTTTATTGATGTCACAAAACATCTAAACCACAGCTGTTTTACAAATACAAAGGAACAAGGGAATGATTTATAAAACAGCTGTGGTTTAGTCCTTTTCCTTTATGCTTATTTTCAGTTAATTGAGATTTTTTTTCAGTATGAACTAAATAACAGGTTTATTAAATTACTTAAGGAATTTACAACATACAAATGATGTAAATTAAAATTAAACTTTAATCTGTATTCCAATATTTCGGCAATGTCACGTTGCCATTTTCACAGGAACTTAAAATAAAGACACGTGCACGCAGGCACTACACACACAGTAACTGAGGACGAAGCAGGAAGCTGTTGTTTCTCCTAAAAGCCCAGACTTAGAAGACCTTCTGGTCTTCTAAGTCTCCCAAATTTGGGGCAGTCTCATGCAACCAAATTTGTTGAGGTTTGGCATGTTTCTTAGTGCTGAGGCTGATTCCATGAATAGCCTTTCAAATTTGAGTTTACTATGGTGTATTACCATGGCTTTCTTCCACCGTATTCTGTGGCGCGTATCCAGAGCATCGTCTGCAAGATCAGAGTGGCTGGCTGTACTGGTGAAAACGGATGTAGTCCTTGTGTTCTGAAATTCTGATGTTCGCTGTCCTGCCTGTTTGGCCAAAGTAGGACAACACTGCAAGAGACCTAGTATACACCAGGTAGGTCTAAGGGAGGTGGTTGGTCTCTATGGAGACTTTTGAAGAGAAAACCTTAAACTCTGCCCCACAGAAACCAACTATATGGCTTCGCTACATTGATGGTGTATTCGCTGTTTGGCCACATGGCTCTGATACATTCCTCTCCTTCCTAACACACACCTAAACAACCAACACCCCAGAATCAAGTTCACCCTGGAAAAGGAGAAAAATAACAGCCTCCCTTTCTTAGACACACTAGTCACCCGCCAGCCTGATGGAACCTTGGTTTTCTCAGTTTATAGAAAATCCACCCATGCAGGCAGATACATTCACCAACATCCTCCCCCCTCCCCCCCCACCTCACAACAATATGGTTATTAGACACTACACGCCAGGGCTAAACTTATCTGTTCAAATGACAATGCCCTAACCACAGAACTAACCACATCCTCAACACTTTCTCAGCCAATGGCCACACACCCCCCGAAAAAAAATCCAAAAAATATTGACACCAGTTAACCACAACCCCCCCCCCCCCTCACAACAAGGATTATTCTAAATCCATCACCATTCCCTACATCCGAGGCACCTTGGAAAAAATTACCAAAATCCTAAAAAAACATAACTTGACCTCTTGTTATAGACCATATAAAAAATTAGCTAAAGACCAACCACCTACCTGGTGTATACCAGGTCCCTTGCAGCTGTAAGCTGTCTTACTTTGGCCAAACAGGCAGGACAGTGAACATCAGAATTTCAGAACACAAGGACTACATCCGTTTTCACCAGTACAGCCACTCTGGTCTTGCAGACCGTGCTCTGGATACTCGCCACAGAATACAGTGGAAGAAAGCCATGGTAATACACAGTAGTAAATTCAAATTTGAAAGGCTATTCTTGGAATCAGCCTCAGCCCTAAGAAACATGCCAAACCTCAACAAATTTGGTTGCATGAGACTGCCCCAAATTTGGGAGACTTACATCAGAAGACCTTCAGCCCAACTGCCGAGAATACATACATAGCCCGTAGGGGGCACCTTCAGGACTTTTAGGAGAAACAACAGCTTCCTGCTTCATCCTCAGTTACCATGTATAGTGCACGTGACGTTGCCGAAATATTGGAATATAGATTAAAGTTTAATTTTAATTTGATAAGCATGTATAACCAACTTCTAATCCTTTCTATGAGAAGAACTAAATAACAGACTATGGATTCAAATCCTATTTTGGAATATCTTTAGGTTTACTCTGTTTTTGATGTCTGTTGAGAGACCACTGCTCTGTTAATTACAGATGTAATGTGAAACAGCTTCATGTTTGGTCTCTAGAACAGTATTTCTTGATTATCCTTACCTTAAGGTGGCTGCCTGTTATACTAATGTATTCACATATTTTCTAATCCTTTCATCCCTTTCTCAGAAATAAACTTCTTATCCTATTTGTGCCTTATAACACATAAGGCCGAGATCAATTTCTTTCATATGCCTCTGTTCTGAGCCACCAGTTCAGCTTCTCTGTCAGGTTAATGCCTTCCCCCTTCTCCATTTTCCTTCTGGGATCCATGTCAAAACCACTCTAGGAATATCTCTGCTGTCCATTCTCAGTATGTGTTCAATCCTTAAATCTGCTTTTTTTTTTTTTTTTTCTCATTGGTGATGCTTTTTTACTCAATCTTCTTATGAGTCATTGTTTGTTAAACATTGGAGCCAAAATATTTTTAATATTTTATGCAAACATTTTGTCTGTAAACTATTTAATTTAACTTCCTGTTTCTTTGTCAGCTTCTATATCTCTGATCCATATATTAATACAGCCTTAACATTGCTATTGAAGATATTTATTTTGGTTTTATGGTATTTTGATGATTTCTGTATATTATTTAATATTCTGAAAGCAGTATTAGCTTTTCTCAATCTTTGAATTATATCCCTATGAGTTCCGAACACCTTCAGTATCTGCATTGCTCAGAAATAAACAGCATATCAGTAATGGAACAATGTGAATATCATCTTTATATTCAGTGCATATTTTGTTAAAATTACTTGCTTCTTTATAATTGCAAATTTCAGTATTGTGCAATGTATCCCTTACGCTTGCTAACCGAATCACTCCGTTGCAGATGTGTTTGATTTTTGTGGATAGACTAGTGTTGTCTGAGCAGGGACTCAATTAGTGAAGGTTTCGATAGTACCATATGCTGAGCTGGATGTGACAGGTGATGTATGTACCTTCCAGTATCGGTTGGCTTTTCTGTAATTGGAAAAGGATAAGAGTTCATTGGGTGATCAAAGTATCAAGGCAGACAATGGATTATTACAAGTCACACTTCCTCCCACATTAAAAATTCTGTGTTTCTAATCTTGCTTGTTCGACTTGATCCTTTGACATCATGTTCAGTTTTGAAAACACAGTCCTAAACGTGGCTCCTCGCTAATTGACAATATGACTATGCCACATGGATGATGTGTTTTCCAAGCCGAATGGTTAGGATAGCTTGGAAACCTTCCAGTAGGATTCAGTGAGTAGTTAAGTGTAGCTCATTTTTGGTATGGCTTGAAGGCAGTTTGTACATCATCTAATCTGATCCTGTGGCCTCCTCTTTAAGAGGATTGCAGCTGATGAACAGTCTGCTTCCATGCCTCTCTATCTCTTGCTTCTGTAAGACTCTTGCCCGTCCAATCTTTGACATTGTCTTTCCATTGCAGTCGGGGTCTTCTCTTCTTCTCCTTCCCTCTACCATCCCCTGCAATACTATTCTGGGAAGCTCTCCAGAAGAACCCCTCATCAAATGTCCTGCAAATGCTATTTTTCTTCTTGGGATATTAGCCATATAGTCGCTTTCATTTTGAATCTTTTAAGAACCTCTTCATTGCTCACTCTTTCAGTCCAGCTGATATGATCCATTTTTCTCAAGCACCACATTTCAAATGCATTCAGTCAGTCACTCATCTCCTTATTGATTGTCCAGGACTCACATCCATATGTCCCCATGCTCCAGATCATTGTCTTGAGGATTCTTACTTTCAACTGTTTGTTCAGATTTCTATTTCCTGATATGTGGTATATTTGGAAAAATGCTGCTTTTGCCTTTTTAATTCTGTTCTTAATTTCATAATTAGATCTATTGTCTTCTGTTATCCTCCCAAGGTATTCAAAACTTTTTACATTTTCTATTCTTTGTCTGTTCAGTGATTTCCATCCCATCATTTCCTTTCCTTGAAATCTTCATCACCTTTGTCTTCTGAATGTTTATTTTCATTTTATATCTCTCATTTCCAACCCTGTTCAGTCTGTTCAAAATTCTTTGCAAGCCTTCCTCTGTTTCGCTTATAAGTACAATGTCATCTGCCTATCTTATATTATTTATCAGATGTCTGTTTATCTTTATTCTATCCTTCAGATCTTCCAAGACCTCCGTCATCATCCATTCACTATAGACATTAAAAAGGAGTGGGGACATCCCATACCCTTTCTTATGGGGATCCATTTAGTATCCTCTCCTTCAAATCTGACCCTGGCTTCTTGAGTTTTGTATATTCTTAAGAAAATTCTCATAATATTTTTATCTATTCCTATTTTATGCAACATATCAAATAAAACAGAGTGATTAATGTTATCGAAAGCTTTTTCATACTCCACAAAGCATATATATAAATCTTTATTGCACTCGATCATTCTTTCCCCCAATATCCGTAGTGTTGTGATAGCTTCCCTGGTTCCCCTGTTTCTCCTGAAAACAAACTGCGCTTCATTTAATTCCTCTCTATCATCTGTTCTATTCTTATATATATGTTGATTAGGACTTTTGCAACATGCTCAAGCTGATAGTTCTGTGCTAGCTGCAATCCATCGTTCCTGTAGTCTTGGGAATAGGAATAACAATAGATCTTATGAAGGCTTTAGGTATTCTATCCTCCTCCAGACTTCTATTAAAGATGATGGATAGAAGTTTTATTCCTTCCTTTCCCAATGCCTTCAGTAACTCTCCTTGAATATCATCCACTTCTGGAACTTTCCTATCCTTTATTCTTTTAATGGCTGCTTTGGTTTCCCATTCCTTAATTTTTGGGGCATCATCATTTTCTATCTGATCACATTCCAGATTATCTTCATCTCCATAAAGTTCTGTAACATACTTCTTCTATCTTGTCATTTTCTTCCAACAAAATCTTTCATCCTTCTCTTCTTTCCTGAAATCAAGTCCAAGCCTTCATAGACCTTTCTCATATCCTTTGCTGTATCATTTTCCTCTATTTCCTTGCAGACCTAATTGAGCCAGTCTTCCTTTGCCTTTTTAGCCAGAATTTTTACTTGTTTATTGATCTCTTTATACCTGACTTGGGCTTCATCGCTGTTCTTATTCTTCCATTTTCTTCTTTCGTCCATTTTTTCTATCACCTCGTCAGTAATTCAGGACTTCCTTCCTCTCCTCTCTACCTCACCGAGAAGACCTTTAGCACATTCCTTGATTTTCTCTCTTAGATCAGTCCAGATTACTTCTAGGGGTTGATTTCTTATTTTTGTAGTTTCATTTTCTTTATTTATTTGTTTTAATCTGATTTTTACTTTAATTGTGAGCAGGTTATGCTCACTAATGCATTCTGCTCAAGGATAAGGTTTTGCATTTTTTATTACATAGATATATCTCAAGATTAATATATAATCAATCTGATTTCTGATTTCTTCACCTCTCTGTCCAGGGCTCTCCAAGTATACAGTCTTCTCTCATGTTGTTGAAACCAGGTATCATCATCATCATCATCATCAAATTCCTGCCATGTACTCTCAAGGGGGTGTACAGGATATGATAGTACTACATGAAAAAAATTACATCATTACTAACTTCCTATCTACAATTTTCCTCCAAATCAGTCTGTTACTTGTCAAGACTCCAACATTATCAGATCTTATATTTCTATTGTCTAAGGCACTTTGTACCGTATCAATCCACCTATATCTTGGACTTCCTGTGGGTCGTTTTATTGCCAACCTGGCAGAGAACACTTGTTTTGCTAATCTTTCTTCACCCATTCTGTTTAAGTGACCATACCACCTGAGATTAGCTCTGCTAACGTATTCCTGGATGTTGACAATGTCAAGTTCTTTCCTAATATCCTTATTTTTAATATGATATTGCCATTGATGCCATCTGTTCACGCCTATAATCTTTCTCAGGACTCTCATATCTGCGGTCTCTAGTCTTTGGTCAAGTGTTTTACTTCTGACCCAGCTCTCAGATCCATAAGTTAAAACTGGTTTGAACACTCTTGTATACAGCTAATTTAGTGTTCCGACTAATTTCTTTCTTATTCCATATGAATTTATTCAATTGACTTCCTACCATACCAGCTTTGCTGATTCTGTTGTCTATTTCTATATTTAATTTACCATCTTCAGTAAAAATCGTGCCTAAGTAGCTGAAATGTTTCACTTGTTCCACAGGTTCTCCATTCACAACACAGTTGACATTTTCAATGATTCTTCCTATTTTCATTGTCTTTGTCTTTTTATTGCTGACCACCATAACATATCTATTACAACAGCTATTCAATTTAGTCAGAGAATCTTGCAGACGTAGCGGATTTATTTAGAAGTATAACATCATCCGCTAAAGCAAAGAGTTGACATTAACATCTCCAATTTTGATATCATGTTTAATACCACTTTCTTTCATAATGTGATCCATATAGATAATGAGTAACAGAGGGGATAATGTACATCCTTGTCTCACACCAGATTTAACATTAAACCATCTTCCTGTATTTCCTTCAATTCTAACTGCTGACTTACGACTCAAATACAGACTAAGTATTGCTTGATATAATGCCCCATTGACACCATATAACTGTAGCGTATTGAATAGCTTCTCTCTTGGCACCTTGTCATTTGCGTTTTCCAAATCGACAAAACTTAAATATAGATCTCTGTTATATTCCCATGCTTTCTCGACTATTTGTCGTAAAGTGAAGATCTGATCCTGACAGCCTCTATTTGGCCTGAATCCAGCTTTTTCTTCACCCAGCTTTTCTTCCACAATTCTTCTCAACCGTTTCTCAAGTATACTTGCATAGATCTTGCCAGGAACACTCAGTAGGGAAATACCTCTGTAATTCTCATATTCAGTTTTATTTCCCTTTTTATATATGGGTACTATGAGAGCTCTACTCCAATCATCGGGAATTCGTCCCTCTGTCCAGGCTTTCTGAACTATGCAGTGCAGCCACTGTAAGACTCTTATACCACCATACTTCAGCATTTCTGGTCGAATATCATCTGTTCCTGCTGCCTTTCCACGTTTGAACCCTTTGATGGCTTTTTCTACTTCAAGTATGGATATGTATTCCTGACTGCGTGCCTGGTCACTGTTTTTTACCACCGTGCTGTCATCACTGCTTGTTTCATTTAGCAGTTTTTCAAAGTAATTACTCCATACTTCAAGGATATCTTTTTCTCCTGTTTTCATGTCACCTTTATCATCTCTAACTCCTTCTACAGCACTCTTTCCTCCATTCCTAAGCTTCTTTGACAACTTCCAGAATATTTTGCCACCTTCTTGATATTTATTTTCTATATTCTTGCCAAAGTTCTCCCATGACTTTTGTTTAGCTAGTTTTACACAGTGTTTAGCAATCTTGCATTTGTCTCTGTATTCTCTAAGAGCACAGGCTGACTTATTTGACAGGAACTTTTGATATGCTTTCTTCTTTTTCTTCACTGCCTCTTTAACTTCCTGTGTCCACCATGGAGTTCTGATTTTTTTTATCTTTGCAGACAACCTCACCACATGCCTCTCTGGCTAAATCAATCAGGGTTTTCTTCAAGGTTTGCCACTGAATCTCCAAGGATTGGTTCCTGTTCTCAAACTCTTTCATTTTTTCTTCAATAATCTTTGTGTATTTTAGTCTACAGTTCACATTTGAGAGCTGCTCAACTTTTATTCACTTTAAAACTTTCTTACATGTTATTCTTTTCGATATGAAATTCAATTTTTTCCTGCTCAAGACTAAATAGTGATCACTTCCAATTTCAAATCCTCTGTACACTCTGGTGTCCTGCACCAGGGAGAAAACATCACTATCAACAATAACACAGTCAATGAGACTTTTTTTATTCCTTGCTTCTTCTCTCCATGTGAATTTGTGCACATTTTTATGTTGGAACATGGTGTTAGTAATAACCAGTCCATGTCCTGAGCAGAAATCCAACGGATATTTGCCATTATTATTAGCTTTGCTCTTTTCTCCAAATTTTCCCAAAATATTTTTGTATGTCTCACAATCATTTCCTACTCCGCTATTTAGATCCCCAACAAGGATCAACTTTTCCTTTTTCATTTTGTCAGTTGCTTTTTCTAAATCCTCAAAAAATTCCTCCACTTCTACCTTAGTAGTCCCTTCTGTGGGACTATAGGCACAAATAAGTCTCATTGTCCAGTTCCCCATTCTCATATTTGCCGACATTACTCTACTTGAGACTGACTCCCATTCAAGAAGATTAGCCTCATATTTTGTGTTGAATACTATGGCTACTCCTTCTTTTCCTTGATTGTCATTGCCTGAATATAACATTTTGTATTTATTGTTCAGAAAGATCTCACCAGTTTTTGTCTTTTATTGTTTCAGTCACCCCTGTTATGTCGATCTGGTACTTATCTAATTCCTCAGCTAGCTCCATTTCTTTGCCATTCAGGCTTCTTATGGGAGACTGTTTTTCTTGCTACTGTGTTAAATTTTTTAAAATATATAAAAATAAATAGTAGGCTTTGTTTGTTCTCAAGAATGAACTTAGGAGCTTTCCCATGGAGCACATTATGGAATGCTTTTTTAATGTGTATCGTTCAATTCTTTTGCTCATCTGTTGAGTGCTAAAACTGGTGTTGTTCATCTTCTGCCTCATTTAGTTTAGGAAATTTCAGTATAATATAAGTTGAAAAGCATTTTTCCGTCTAAATCAGTCCTTTCCAATGTTAAGTTAATGCTTTTTTTTGTTGTTGTTGTTTTTTTTATGTTGAGCCCATACACAGGAGGTTGGTTGGTCAACCTATAGTACATTAGTATCATGTATGGGTGGTGGGTTGGGAAAGGACGAATTTGTTTACATTTGATTTGAATGACTTTAAATTGTATTCCTTGGGAAACACAGCAGGTGGGAGACTGTTCCACAGTGCAACAGTTGCAGGGATGAAGGAAGATGAAAAGAAACTTGTTCTGTTTGTTTCTAGGTGAACTGTGATAGGATGTCGTGCAGCAGCTGTACGTGTTCCAATGAGTTTAGTACTGAGCGGAGGAATTATTGATGATATTTCCGATGAGCATTTCCCATGGAAATATTTGTAGAATATACATACTGCAGAGACCGTACGTCTGTGTGAAAGAGGGGTGAGGGAGTTGGTAAGGGATGGATCATTGATAAGTCTAATTGCTCTCCTCTGTATTGAGTCGAGCATTTTGAGAGAGCTTTTTTGGGGCCCCATCCCATATGTGAGAGCAGTATTCAATATTTGGGCGGATTTGTGTAATGTTTTGTGTAATATCTGTTTGGGGGGTGAATAACATCTTGAACGAAAGAGGAATCTTGGTTTTTTTGAGGCTGAGGATGCAATGTTTGAGATATGTTTGATGTGAGGGTGATTCCAAGGAGTGAGATCTCAAACTGTCTGGAGATTTGGGTATCATTAAAAAGGATATTGGGAAAAAATGTTTCTTTTTTATGGGAAATAGTACAGAACTGGATTTTATTGGCATTGAAATTTATGAGGTTATCTGAACCCCATTGGAGGATGGCTTAGAGCGGAGTTGAGGGTCGTGGTGGTTGATGTTCTGTAGGTTGAGGTGAGTTGTGTAGGGTAAAGCTTATCAAATGCAAGCGAAGAGTGTAGTGTCTGTCATCTGCAAAACTGTGTATTGGGTTGGAGGTCAATTGCTGTAGATCATTGATATATAGCAGGAAGAGGGTTAGTGAGAGGACAGAACCTTATGGGACCCCAGCATTAATCGAGTGGTGAGAGGATAGGGGAGCCATCCACCATCACACAGAGTGTGCGTCCAGACAGAAAACTGGCGATCCACCTACAAAGGCACTGGGTCAGACCGAATGATGGTAGCTTGCCTAGCAGGCCTTTGTGCCAGACCCAGTCAAAGGCTTTGGAGATATCTAGTGCAACCACTTGAGATTTGCCAAACCTCTCCATAGCCTTCGTCCAGAGATGGGTGACGTATGTGAGTAGATCTCCTGTTGATCGGCAGTGGCGGAATCCATAGTGGCAGTCATTTATTTGGTGAGTGTCTTCAAGATGGTGTAGGAGTTGGTAATTGATGATTTTTTTCATTACCTTCGACAGGACTGAGGTTAGTGAGATAGGACGGTAATTGAATGGTAGTGACTTGTCACCCTTCTTGGGGATGGGCTGAATATAGGCCAATTTCCAGTTTGTGGGATAGATTCCAATGGAGTAGGAGAGTATATATAGGTGACATAGGATAGGGGTCAGTTCTGGAGCACAAACTTTCAGAACAATTGGGGGAATGCCATCGGGGCCAGGAGACTTTTTTGCATCTAATTTGGACAGTATTTTTCTAATCTCATCCTGACAAAAGGATATGGGGGGCATTGTATGTTGGGTGTCTGGAATGGTTGGGGGACATTTACCATTGTCAGTTATGCATGCATTTGAAGCAAAGTATGAGGCCAGAAGATTGGCTTTTTCTGTGGGTGATGATGCTTTAGAGCCATGGGGGGGGGGGGGGTATTGTTGGGCAGAAATTACTGCCAATTGCTTTGGCAAGAGACCAGAAGGCTTGTCTGTCATTTGGACAGACTGCTAGTTTCCTGCTTTTTGGTCTTTCAAACTCTGTTTTGGAAGTGTTGATTGTTTTTTTACATTTATTACAGGCTTCAGCGTAAGCTTTGAAGGAGGATGGGGTTATTGATTTTAGCCAGTTGTGGTATGTCTAGTGTTTCATCTCTGCAGCCTTGGCACGTCTTTTGGAGAACCAGGGTTTCGTTATGGAATGGCAGTTCAGGGTGCTGTGTGGAATGTATGAATTCATGCTGGTGAGGATTACTTTGGTAATAAGCTCGGTGCATATGTTTGGGTTGGAAGGCTGGAAGCAATAGTCCAACCATGGAAATGCGCCATAAAAGTTGCAGAGGCTGTCCTACTTGGCACTGTTATAGTGCCAAACTATAACTCTGAGTGTGGGAGTGTCTGAGTAAAATGTATCTCTTATCTCTCACCCACAGGAAAGAGATTTTGCAGCACATATTTTATATTTCCAGTTACATTCTGTTGTATGGTATGGCTGCAGCAATAAGGTGTAGTTTAAAAGCAAAAATATATCTGAATAAGTGTTGAAAGAGTGTGAGTATTCCCAGTGCATTTTTGCAAATGAGTATTGTTCGTACATTTCCTGCTCCACGGGTAGAATGAAATTTTGATAATACAGTCAGTCAGTAGAATGGTTATCTGTGTTGCACTTTGTGTAGAAAGGATGCAATTTCAAAATGCTTGTATTTTTCTCCTTTAAGAAAGAATGGGTGAAAATAAAATAAAATTTTATTTTAACCCATTCTTGTTAAAATAAAATTAAGATTACCAACTAAATGGCTACAAGTAACAAGAACAGAAAGAAAAATTGAAACATTTGCTTATAAAACTAGGCTATTGAATGACACAAATGTACAATGGCTATATGAACAAAGAATTAACCAATATCTAGATAAAATAAAACAAAATGAAGAAATAGAAATAGAATGGCTTAATATAAAAACGATACTAAATGCAGCAGCAAATGAAAGCTTAGGAAAGACCAAAAAATTCAATAAAAGAAAAAAACTGAAGATCTGGGATGATACAATCAAAGAAATAATTAAAAAGAAAAAAGAAGCCTATTACAAATGGTTAAGCAGTAAAAGATTAGAAGATGAAATAGAATATAAAAGAATAAGAGCCATAGCTAAAAGAGAAGTCAGAAAAAGACATAGAGATTCATGGAATAAATTTGTTTCTAATTTAGAACATGATTTATATAAAATAAGACCCAATGTATATAAGGTTTTGAAACACCTAAATGCAGATACCAAAGAAAACATAAAATTAAACACTGAATTAAAATTAGAAGAATTTCTAAATTACTACACAGAACTGTGGACAGACAAATATTTTAAAAAAGACAACTGGCAAACAATTAACGAAAATGAAAAGGAAATAACTGAAGAAGAATTAGAAATCAGCCTGAAAGAAACAAAAAACAGAAAATCACCTGGAGAAGATATGCTAGGTTCAGAACTATATAAATATGCAGGAACAAGATTCAAAAAAAGACTCTTATTATTTTTAAATAAAATTTACTCAACTGGTATCCCCCCCAATAGAATGGAAAAAAGCAATTGTGATTCCTATCTTTAAGAAAGGTAATAGAGATGACCCTAAAAACTATAGAGGTATCAGTATACTAAATTCCTGTTACAAAATATATAGCAGAATCTTAAATAACAAACTAATGAAATATTCCGAAAACATTATTCTAGAGGTACAGAATGGATTTAGAAAAGGATGGTCATGTATACACCCAGCCTTTTGCCTAAAATTAATAGTAGAGAAAAGAAGAGAATATAATTTGGAAACACATATTGCATTTATTGACTTCGAAAAAGCATTTGACAAAGTTAAAAGAAACATATTATTTAACATATTAAAAGAAAGACAAATACCAAATAATATCCTAAAAGCTATCACAAGTATATATGAAAATAATCAAATACAAATAGGATTAAATCACGAGCTATCATATACAAGAGAGATAAACCAAGGGGTCCGACAGGGATGTCCCCTCTCAGCAACTCTTTTTAATATCTACTTAAATGAAATAATAATAAAGTGGAGTAAAAATTTACACCAAGGAATTAAACTTTCACCTACAGTTAACTTTAACACTCTCCTCTTTGCAGATGACCAAATAATAATTACAAATTCTGAAGATAACTTACAGAAAGCTATTTTAAATCTAAATGAGATATCCAAAGATTATGGTATGATAATATCAACAGAAAAATCAAAAACTATGGCCTTTAAAGGAAAAGATCCAGCAAGAACTAAAATAGTAATAGATAACAAGATCTTAGAACAGGTGAATTCATTTAACTACCTAGGATGTATGATCACATATGAAAATGAAAAAGATATAAACGTAAAAATTGCAGAATATTTAAAAATAACAGGTGTAGTTAACTCTATATTTAAACCAAACCTAGTTCAAAAACAAACCAGGCTAAAAGTATACAATATATTAGCCTTACCAGTCTTAATGTATGGAAGCGAAATCTGGACAATAAAACAAAAAGACAAACAAAGATTAACAACAGCAGAAATGAAGTTTATGAGAAAAACTGCAAAGTATACCCTATTTGATCACAAAAGAAACAAAGATATTATGAAAGAATTAAACCAAGAACCAGTAATAGAAAAAATTAAAAAATATAAACATAAATGGATGGAACACATTCAAAGAATGAAAACAGAAAGATTACCAAAACAAGCCTTAAAGTACAAGCCATTAGGAAAAAGAAAACCAGGACGTCCTCTTAAACGATTCAATGATGACTTCTAAGGCGGGAACAGGCCATGCTAGGTCTAAATCCTTGATATGTATGATGATGATGATGATGAAGAAAGAATGGGCTGCAGCAATTTCATCTTAAGATTTTTGGTGGAATTGGCTTATAACATTGGTTTCAGTTATGAAGACGACGTTGTTTTTTATTATTTTTTTTAATCCAGTCTATGTGATTATTGTCACATGGTAGTTCTTTTAGGCAAAAGTGGACCAAGAATTTATTGTAGTCCACCTCCCATCCTTCAAGAATGTGTTAGCAGAGCCAGTTTCCTGATTTCTTATAAGTTCTGCCTCCTCTGCATAAGCAGGATAACTTGCACTATTAACATTGCAACGTAAAGGAATCCTGAACAGTATGCCATGATTATTATAACTGAATTCTGCAGGAAGTTTTCCATAGAAATTGTGTTATTCTTTTTATTAAATTTTATTCAAGATGTTATATTTGAAGGGGGGGGGGGGGATAGTAGAATTTTATATGTTTCCCACCCACCAAACCCTATCATGGTAAATCTTACATGAGTGGGGTAAGATTTATACGCATGTAAATCTTCTGACTGCTATCTATAAGTTCACTGGACATCTACAGATGCTGTATGGTCATTCCGATGTTCAGTGATGTGCCACACCAGGCCTCTCCATGTAGTTCTGTTGTTTGCTTTTCTGGCGGCCTCAACTCTGAAGATCAGTCACTCCACACACACACACACACACCATCCATCCATTTCATCGATGTTCTACCCCTTCCTCTTTTTCCAGGAACTTTACCTTCTGTTACTCTTCTGATAAGTCCTCCCATTCCTTCAATGTGTCTAAAATATTCTAACTTTCTTCTGTTAATATACTTAAGGAGCCTTAATGTTCTGCTGATCTTTTCTCACACTCATTCATTTGTATGCCTTTCAGTATATCCTCAACAGCCTTCTGTGACTCCACATCTCAAAAGTAGATATCTGTTTCTTATCTGACTTCTTTAGGTTCCAAGTCGCACATCCATAAGTTGCTGTTGGAAAAACAACTGCATCCAAAATCCTCAACTTTGTTCCCATGGAGATAGATCAATCCTTCCATATTTTAGACAGGTCTCTGACTGTTGTTTTTGCCATTCCTAACCTTCTGAACAGCAATTCTTCACATTAATAATCGATACCAGGTCCTCAAACTTGCTGACTTCCTCAATTCTTTCCACATTAAGGTACACTTGTTTTTCAAGAGCTTGTCTGTTTGTATTTCCTTTGAGAACCATAATCTTTTGTCTTGCTAGGATTGAGTTGAAGTACTCTGTTATTACTGAACTTGTTAACTTTGTTAAGAATTAGTCCTAGTTCTTCCATGTCATTACAAAAGAGTACTGTATCATCAGCATACCTCAGATTACTGATCAATCTGCCTCCTATCCTAATTCCTGTCCTGAGCCAATGCTTCACGCATGATGTCCTCCACATATATACTAAACAAGTGATGAGAAAGTAAACATCCTTACTTAACTCCTTTTCCAACTTGAAGCACGTCAGTCAATCCAACACCTGTTCTTACTGTGGCTTCTTGCTCCCTATATAAGCTGGCTATCAACCTGATAGCGTGTTGAGGAAAACCTATTATTTTCATTACTTCCCACAGTTTCACATGCTCAACACAGTCAAAAGCTTTGGAGTAGTCTAAGAAACACATTACCAGAGGGAGTCTGAATTCTTTACATTTTTCTATGATCTGTCTAAGGCAAATGATCTGAGCTCTGTGCCCTTACCTTTCCTAAACCCTGCTTGTTCCTTGGGCATCTCTACCTCAACTTTGGCCTCAATCCTATTTAGCATGATCTTCAATAAAATTTCACTTCCATGAGATATTAAACTAATAGTTCTTGCACGCCTTCATATCATCTTTCTTATGTAGTGGTATGCTTCTGGTCACATAAAAAGATTTTATATAGTACAAAACATTTTATGAGGATGGTGAATTTTTCTTAATGGGTATTCCAGGCAAGATATATTGCAGACATATGTGAGAAAAGACTAAGAAAAATTGAAGAGAACATTTGTGAAGAACAGGTTGGATTTAGACTTAATAGGGATTGTCAAAGCCAGATGTTTATCTTCTGATATATAATGGGACTTTAAATAGATGTTATTATATTCTCAAAACATCATGTGTTACTACTAAAAGAAAAACTGTTTAAAATACTATGCTTGTTTAATATAAATGGAACCTTGCACAAAATAGCTATATTTTTGTCACAGATTGTCAGTTAGAATTGTTGGATGTACAGAAAGATGGTTTGATTAAATCAAGTTAAAAGAGAAGGTTGTGTGTATTCTTTCTTTCTTAGTCTTTATAATCTGTTTGGTTCATATTATTAAGGAGAGTGGGATTGAACATAATATTTCAGGTAGGAAATATGAAGCATAGTTATCCATTTGGATGACCTTATATGCTGCAAGTCTTCAAAGAATCTTTGGCCAAATTAAATAATTGCCTTGGCAAATTTGGTATGAAAATAGGCAAGTATTAGATGAGTAAAAACAGCAGGGAAGAGACCAGCAGCTTGATAGTCAGACTGGTCAGAAACCTAACAAATAAGAGATTGGACAATATCTGCACACCCAATGAAGGTGTACTAGAATTTCTATTTGCTTCTAATAATTTTTAATAATTTTGGCTTATGTTTGTAATTCATACCTAATGTGAATCATTGTTTAATGTTAAAGGATTATCATATTAAAGTGCTTTACAACTGTATGCTTCCTTTTTGATGTAAAACATGAAATTATATATGCAATCTCTCCTTCACACTGTAGATCAAGAAATTTCCAACCCAGAAGAGTCTGTTTCTGTACCTGCAGCAGTTCCATCACCCGTAATTCTTCCCTCCAAACCAGCACATCTTGGAACCAAAGTGACAGAGAGACAATCTTTGGACCACAATATGTAATTCAGATTACTGCTTTTTTTCTTGAAATGTACTGATATACTCCAGTATATTAATGAATTTATGCTGTGTATTAAATGACAATTGTTTCTTGCCTTTTGCAGACCTCCAACTGTTCCTCAAACTTTAGACCAGTTATTAGAACGACAGTGGGAACAAGGATTGCAGTTTTTAATGGAACAAGCTCAACATTTTGACAGTAAGTGTTATCCTATTAATGTAATTCTTATAGATAAGCTTATGCGTTGGTTGTACATAGCTTTTAAATTTTTCAGGAAATAACATATATAGGATATTAATTATAAAAAATTTAGTTAATACCTTCCTATATTTTGGCAGTGTTACATTACCATCATCAGGAATCACAGAAACAATGATATGTGCAAGCAGGCACTAACACTGGGCAAATGAGGCAGAAAAAAAACAACAGAAGTTGGGCATAGGGTCTTAAACAGTGCCCTTAGTGAGCTAAATTGGGTCATCTTGGCCATTGGGCTGATGATCTTAAAATGTATGCTTCCCAAATTTGTTGAGGTTTGGAAAATTTTTCACAGTTGAGGCAGATTCGAGAAAATGTCTTGCATACTTGTATTTGCTATGGTGTAATAGAGTGGCCCTCCAGTATCCTGTTATTGCGTATCCATTTTTCTAGCCCTTTCAGAGTTACACCTGAAAGGTGTAAGTCCAAATTTACATAAGACGGGGATTGCCTCTGTGTGGGTGGGTGATTCTTGTTAATTCAGTATATGCCAGACATAACAAAATACTTTCCACAAATCAACTCATATACTCTTAGAGATGTTATATGTGAAGTGCACATAAATTATTATTATTATGGGCAACTCCAAGGAGTCGATAGACTCATCGAGGGAGGCCCTAACATCATGTCAAGAACAACTATTTGACATTCACACAGTATCTATCATACCTTTCCTTGAACTCATTTACAGTCGTGGCACCCACAACAGACTCTGGCAGCTTATTCCACTCATTCACCACTCTCCAAATAAAAAACCTAGCTCTAACACCCTTGCTAACCACACTCTTGCCCAGCTTCCATGTATGGCCCCTAGTCCTCCCACTACCAGCCCTATTCTCAAAAATATCTTCTGAATTAATCTTATAGAAACCCTTCAATAATTTGAATGTCTCAATCATACACCCCTTTTCCGCCTATCAACCAATTTCTGCAACCCACAAATCTTCAACCTGTTCTCATAAGGTTCATTCCATAGACCTGCTATCATCTTGATCACTCGTCTCTGGATCCTCTCCACCTCCTCCCCATTGAGAAGAAACCCTGTCACCCATATCTGGGCATAGTAGTCTAGATGGGGTCTTATCAAGGCTCAATACAGAGGAACAATAACCTGTTTGTCTCTGCTCGTCAAAGTATATTTCAGCAACCAGGTGATTTGATGAGCTGTTTTAGCCACTTTTGCGATGTGCCCCCGTAAACTTCAACTCCCTATCCACTGACACGCCCAAATCCCTGGCCTCTTCAATCTCCTGGAGTACGGTTCCACCAATCTGATATACTGCTGCTAATCTTTTCACTCCAAAATGCATAACCTTACACTTTGCCACATTAAATTGACATCCATTCTCCTTAGCCCAGTCCCCCAAACTATCCAAATAATCCTGCAAAATTTTGACATGCTGTGCACTCACTATCGCTCTACCTAACTTTGCATCATCAGCAAACAAATGAACACTTCCTCTCAGATCATTTCCTATATCATTAATGAACAAATTGAACAGTAGTGGTCCAAGAACAGAACCCTGCGGCACACCATTAGTCACAGGTCGTCTTTTGGACTCTACTCCTGAATAAACCACTATCTGATATCTCTCCATCAACCACCCACCTATCCATCTCACCAACCCTATATCCATCCCCATATGTTGCAGTTTACTGATTAGAATTCCATGTAGTATCCTGTCAAAGGCCTTAGCAAGGTCCAGTAGAATCACTGTAAACCCATTACCCTTATCCAGTTCAGCCATCACTGTGTTATAAAACGTTAGCAAGTTACTGAGGCATGATCTACCCTTCACAAAACCATGCTGTCTCCCATACAGTATCCCATTTTCATCTATCCACTGCATCTATCCTGTATTTTCCCCTTGACAACGATTCCTGATATGCTGATCGGTCGGTCGGTAATTTACAACAGCAGTCTTGGAACCTCCTTTATGCAGTGGAACTATTCCCCCCCCCCCTCGGGACTAACCCAGACCTGAGTCTCAAATTAAATAAAATGGTCAAGGGCACTGACAATTCTTTAGCTGCTTCACATACGACACGAGCTGGTATACCATCCAATCCCACAGATGTATTGACATTGAGGTTTTGTAATAGACTATTGACTTCCACTTCATTCACCACAATTCCTGTATAAGCTATTGGTTCATTCATTCCTGCAATGGCACCACATGGATGATATACTCTTGCAAAGCGCTCGCTCAGTAATTCCACTATATCAACTGATTTGGTTACCTCCCTACCATCGGCATTCTTTAAAATCATTCTGCCATATACATTTTTTCTTTTAATTGCAACATATCGAAAAAAACTGTTTGAGATTCTATTTAGCTTGAATGGTTAATGTTCTTTCATAATCTGCTTTTGCTTTTCTTACCACACTCATTACCCTTCTGACCTGTGCTTTATACCGTTCATATGCCTGCAGGTCACCTATCTCCTTAAATTCCCTCCACAGTTGTTTCTTTTTTTGCAGCTCAATCTTAATGGTGTTATTCATCCATTTAACCCCTACTTGATTTATTATTCGGACTCTAGGTATACAGTCAGCCATTGCCTCCTGCAAACACTTCTTAACCACCTCCCATGCACTATCAACATTCAGCCCTTGCAGTTTTACATGCCATGGCACTGAACCAATCAAACTCCTAAGCTTGTCATACTTACCAGCCCGGTAATTCCACATGTACCCTGTCTTAATTGTAAATTCAACACCTTTAGCCACCTCCCAAGTTCACTCTCACCAATTGGTGGCAATGTGGTCATATTCATTACAGCCAAATTCTCAGATGCAATTACTAGGTCAAGCACTCTCTGATCCCTAGTATTTTCCATTACATGCTGTCGCAGATAGTTATCCCTTAATAACCGCATTTTATGTGGTTATTAAGGGATTAAGGGATCAATTCCCTCCTCCCATGTGTCCTCTCTTCCTTCCAATCAGTGTTACCATAGTTGAAATCTCCCATAATAATTACCCTCCTTCCACTCATTTCTTCTATTTCCTTATGCATACTATCTCCACCATCTATTCCATCACCTAGTCTATAGCATCACCCAACTGTATATTTTGTTCTGCTCGTTTCAATCTCACACCAAATAGCCTCAAATGTGCTCTTTTCTATATCCTGCAGTTCCACTTCTATTCTTGGCTGCAGCTCATTAGCTATCATCAATAACACTCCTCCCACCATACTCTTATTTTTCTTATCATACTTTTGCCGTTATCCTCCACAGATGGAGGGAATACTTTGAGAGCCTTCTTAACCCGGGTGGCCCAGCAGTTGTGGACATCCAAGAGGTGCTGATTGGGGCAATGACTAGTCTCACAGCAGAAGAGGTCCATTTAGCAATAAAATCGCTAAAATCGGACAAGGCTGCTGGCTATGATGAAATTCGGCCCTAAATGCTAAAAGCCTTAAATCGAGACGGTGTTCTCTGGCTGACTCGAGTGTGTCAGGCTGCTTGGATATCTGGGCGAACACCAAAGCAATGGCAGACAGGCATAATAATACCAGTCTTTAAGAAGGGAGACCAGAAGGATTGCAGTAACTATCGTGGCATCTCTCTGCTCAGCCTGCCTGAGAAAGTGTATGCTAAGTGCTTGGAAAGACGGTGCAGGAGCATAGTTGAGTCAAAGTTCCAGGAAGAACAATGTGGCTTTCGTCCTGGTAGAAGCACAACTGACCAAATATTCACTTTAAGGCAAGTCTTTGAGAAATCCTGGGAATATGCCAAGAATGTCTATGCTTGTTTTGTGGACTTGGAGAAGGCATATGACCGGGTTCCTCGGGATAAGCTTTGGCAAGTAGTACAGGAGTATGGAGTGTATGGTCAACTATTAGCTGCCATCAAGTCCCTGTATGAATGCCCAGAGTTTTGTGTCAGGGTAAACAGCACAAAGTCTGAACCTTTCACAGTCTCCGTTGGCCTCTGCCAAGGGTGTGTTCTGTCACCCCTCCTTTTCATAATATTTATGGACTGGATTGATAGGCACAGCCGAGGCAGTGAGTGTGTCAGAATTGGAAAATGTAGCATTGGACGTCTGCTTTTTGCAGATGACCTAGTTCTGCTTAGCTCTTCCACAGATGACCTCCAGCGGACGCTGGATAGGTTTGTAGCTGTTTGTGCAAACGTCGGAATGAAGATCAGTGTGGCCAAAACTGAAACGTTTGTGGTCTCAAGACAACCATCCCAGTGCACTCTAAATGTAAGCGGAATCCCAGTAAGACAGGTGGAGAAGTTTAAATACCTTGGGTCCATATTTACGAATGATGGAAAAAGGGACGTAGAGCTAGATACTCGAATTGGCTTAGCAAGCTCAATATTGCGGGAGCTTGGCCGTTCAGTAGTATTGAAGCGGGAGTTAAGCCAGAAGGCAAAGCTGGCTGTCTTCAATACAGTCTATGTCCCCATCCTCACCTATGGTCATGAGAGTTGGGTAATGACCGAAAGAATGTGAACACGAATCCAAGCGGCTGAAATGAGGTTCCTTCGAGGGGTTACGGGGCTGACAAAACTCGACAGAGTCAGAAGCTCTTCAATTCGGGAAACCTGCAATACTCAACCACTGCTTCTTCATGTTGAGAGATCACAGTTACGCTGGTACGGTCACCTGGTCAGAATGCCACAAGAGAGGCTCCCTCAGCAGGCCCTCTTTGCCAATCCAGAGGGTGGGAGGCCAAGGACTCGCTGGATAGATTATATCCAAAACCTTGGGTGGACACGTTTGGGAATCCCATCAGAACACCTGAACTTGGTGGCAGAGGATTGTGACCATTGGAAGTTCCTCTTGCAGCTTTTGCCCCCACAACCCAATTAGGAAGAGTGGGCCTTGAAGATGTATGTATGTACTTTTGCCGTTTATTAGTTGGTACGCTCGGTAAACATTTTTGCCAATGCTCCGGCTGCTGATTTGTATCGCTCTGGGTAACCGTGACATCACACTCATTGCATCTGTCTCATCATTTTTATTATCCGTTAATTCATCATTCGTTCTGTATTTTTACCTTCATTCTCACTTTCAATGCCACTCTCACAGCTATCTGGTACTACCTCTCAAATATCATATTCATACCTCGCATATCACTATTTTCTACATTCTCACTTTCAACGACGATATCACTCTCACAACCTGAAACACACTTTAAATCCTCGCATTCCTTACACTTTCTGCACACATTCACTCCACTATCATTGTCTAACCAGACTCCAACCACTCTCCTCAAAGCATACATTTCACAAACGGTACACTGAATAAAATCCTTTATATTAAAATTTTTGGACAAAGATGGCGATCTGGACACCATTTTATTCCTTCTTGTCGGCACCATGTGCCGCTAATAATCGTATCTATCAAATTACTAATTGAAATAACTCAGAAAACACACAAAAATCACAGACACGCTAAGATACGAAAAGTAAATAATACTACATAAGATTCAAGCAAATTTGCCAATTATTACTTAAAATAATACTTATCTGTTCAGGAGCTCTCTACAAACACTACACACCATGTAGCCCTAAAGAAAAGAAAATTAACATGGAATGTCCTGTTTTGAGAGGGATAATTATTTTATGAATGCCTTGCAGTTTTTGACTTATGATACAACCTCAAGTATATTATTTTATTTTTTGTACAATTCACATAAAGTCTTAAGCTTCTGATTGATTGATTTTTATTTTTTTAATGTGTCATTTTCAGTTGCATCGCTTTTAAACTGCCTTCATCAGTTTCGATCAGAGAACCAGAGACTGGAGGAACATGTTAATGATCTCATTGCTCGTAGGGACCACTTGTTAGCTGCCAATGCTCGACTTGCTTTGCCATTGAACAACAGTGTCTCAGTATATCCTCCACTGACAGTTGGTACAACTACCACTACCACATCTCCTAATGGCACAACCAATCGCTTTGGTGGTTATCTGTCATTAGAAAATGGCATCATGCATAGTGCACAAGTGAGTAAATGTGAATGTATTACTTTCTGATTGTTTTTTTAATGAATGAAAATGCAGTTTTATATTAATCATTAAAAAATTAAACTATTTTTGAGATTTTTTTTTTTTGGCTGAATTCCATACTGAAAGCTCATAAATATTGAATGTCCATAAATAAGGTTTCAGAAACTGTTTTCCTTTAAATGTATTATATCTTATTTTTTTAATAGTTACACTTCTTTTATGTTGTGTTTGGTGGCTTGAAAGGTTTAAAAAGATAATATTAAAATAATGTTGATGTGGGACATTTGGCCAAGTTTTTATACTACTTGAGAGGAACCTTTAGCACATCAGTGTCATGTGTGAGGTGTAGATCATGAGGAAGGCTATTTCAGTGGACAGTGGTAGATGGAATAAATTATTATTATTATTATTACAGGCAACTCCAAGGAGTCCTTAGACTCATCGAGGGAAGCCCTAACATCATGTCAAGAATTGAACATTCATACGGTATCTATCATACTTCTCTTTGAACTCATTTACAGTCATGGCACCCACAACAGACTCTGGCAGCTTATTCCACTCATTCATCACTCTCCAAGTAAAAACCTAGCTCGAACACCCTTGCTAACCACACTCTTACCCGGCTTCCATGAATAGTCCCTAGTCCTCCCACCACCACCAGTCCTATTCTCAAAAATATTTTCTGAATTACTCTTATAAAAACCCTTCAGTAATTTGAATGTCTCAATCATATCACCCCTTTTCTGCCTATCAACCAATTTCTGCAACTCACAAATCCTCAACCTGTTCTCATAAGGTTCATTCCATAGACCTGCTATCATCTTGGTCACTTGTCTCTGGATTCTCTCCACCTCCTTCCCATCAAGAAGAAACCCCGGCGCCCAAATCTGGGCATAGTAGTCTAGATGTGGTCTTATCAAGGCTCAATACAGAGGAACAATAACCTGTTTGTCTCTGCTCGTCAAAGTATATTTCAGCAACCAGGTGATTTGATGAGCTGTTTTAGCCACTTTTGCGATGTGCCCCTAAACGCTAACTCCCTAACCACCAACACTCGCAAGTCCCTGGCCTCATCAATCTCCTGGAGTACAGTTCCACCAATGTGGTATACCGCTGCTAATCTTTTCACCCCAAAATGCATCACCTTACACTTTGCCACATTAAATTGACATCCATTCTCCTTAGCCCAGTCCTCCAAACTGTCCAAATCATCCTGCAAAATGTTGACACCTCATGCATTCACTATTGCTTTACCCAACTTTGCATCATCAGCAAACAAATGAACAGTTCCTCTCGGATCCTTTCCTATATTGTTAATGAGCAAATTAAACAGTAGTGGTTCAAGAACAGAACCCTGCGGCACACCACTAGTCACAGGTCATCTTTTGGACTCTACTCCTGAGTAAACCACAATCTGATATCTCTCCATCAACCACCCTCCTATTCATCTCACCAACCCTGTATCCATCCCCATATGCTGCAGTTTACTGATTAGAATTCCATGTGGTATCCTGTCAAAGGCCTTAGCAAGGTCCAGTAGAATCACTGTTAAACCCATTATCCTTATCCAGTTCAGCCATCACTATGTTATACAATGTGAGCAAGTTACTGAGCATGATCTACCCTTCACAAAACCATGCTGTCCCCCATACAGTATCCCATTTTCATCTATCCATTCCTATATTTTCCTCTTGACTATTTTCTCCAAGACCTTGACAATGATTTCGTATATGCTGATCGGTTGGAAATTTACAATAGCAGTCTTTCAACCGCCTTTATACAGTGTAACTATTTTCCCCTCCTTCCACCCCCTCGATACTAACCCAGACCCGAGACTCAATTTAAACAAAATGGTCAAGGACACTGACAATTCTTTAGCCGCTTCACGTGCGACACGAGCTGTTATACCATTCAATCCCATTGATGTGTTGACATTGAGCAATAGACTATAGATTTTGTAATAAACTATTCACCTCCGCTTCATTCACCACAATTCCTGTATAAGCTGTTGGTTCCTTCATTCCCGCAATGTTACCACCTGGATGATATACTCTTGCAGAGTGAGGAAGAGGAGAAGCAAGTTTGATGAGTTTGCAGTTGTAATGTAAAGGGATGTTGGACAGCAGCTGTTCTTGTTTTAACAGGCCTAACAACAAGTGGATGAATGCTTGTGAATGTCATTAGGTGATAGACAATTTTTATTGTCAAGTGCAATACCATTACTCATCATCAAATTCCTGCCATGTACCCTCAAGGGGGTGTACAGGATATGATAGTACTACATGAAAAAAAAATTACATCATTATTAACTTCCTATCTATAATTTTCCTCCAAATCAGTCTGTTACTTGTCAAGCCTCCAACATTATCAGATCTTATATTTCTCTCGTCTAAGGCACTTTTGTACTGCATCAATCCACCTGTATCTTGGTCTTCCTCTGGGTCGTTTTGCTGTCAACCTGGCAGAAAATTTCGCCCATTCTGTTTAAGTGACCATACTACCTGAGATTAGCTCTGCTAACACATTCCGGGATGCTGACAATGTCAAGTTCTTTCCTAATATCCTCATTTTTAATATGATATTGCCATTGATGCCATCTGTTCACGCCTCTAATCTTTCTCAGGACTCTCATATCTGCGGTCTCTAGTCTTTGGTCAAGTATTTTACTTCTGACCCAGCTCTCAGATCCATAAGTTAAAACCGGTTTGAACACTGTCTTGTATACAGCTAATTTAGTGTTCCGACTAATTTCTGTCTTATTCCATATGAATTTATTCAGTTGACTTCCCACCATACCAGCTTTGCTGATTCTGTTGTCTATTTCCATATTTAATTTACCATCTTCACTTAAAATCGTGCCTAAGTAGCTGAAATATTTTACTTATTTCACAGGTTTTCCATTCACAACACAGTTGACATTTTCATTGATTCTGCCTATTTTCATTGTCTTTGTCTTTTTATTGCTGACCTTTATACCATATCTATTACAACAGTTATTCAATTTAGTCAGAGAATCTTGCAGACTTGTAGTGGATTTATTTAGAAGTATAACATCATCCGCATAAAGCAAAGAGCTAACATTAACATCTCCAATTTTGATATCATGTTTAATACCACTTACCTTCATAATGCGATCCATATAAATAATGAATAACAGAGGGGATAATGTACATCCTTGTTTCACACCAGGTTTAACATTAAACCATCTTCCTGTACTTCCTTCAATTCTAACTGCTGACTTACAACTCAAATAAAGACTAAGTATTGCTTTATATAATGTTCCATTGACACCATATAACATGTAGCGTATTGAATAGCTTCTCTCTTGGCACCTTGTCATATGCCTTTTCCAAATCGACAAAACTTAAATACAGATCTTTGTTATATTCCCATGCTTTCTCGACTATTTGTCGTAAAGTGAAGATCTGATCCTGACAGCCCTCTATATGGCCTGAATCCAGCTTGTTCTTCACCCAGCTTTTCTTCCACAATTCTTCTCAACCGTTTCTCAAGTATACTTGCATAGATCTTGCCAGGAACACTCAGTAGGGAAATACCTCTGTAATTCTCACATTCAGTTTTATTTCCCTTTTTATATATGGGTACTATGAGAGCTCTACTCCAATCATCGGGAATTCGTCCCTCTGTCCAGGCTTTCTGAACTATGCAGTGCAGCCACTGTAAGACTCTTATACCACCATACTTCAGCATTTCTGGTCGAATATCATCTACTCCTGCTGCCTTTCCACATTTCAAGCCTTTGATGGCTTTTTCTACTTCAAGTATGGATATGTATTCCTGACTGCATGCATGGTCAGCGTTTTTTACCACTGTGCTGTCATCACTGTTTGTTTCATTTAGCAGTTTTTTTCGAAGTAATTAATATGCTTGCCACTCCATACTTCAAGCATATCTTTTTCTCCCGTTTTCATGTCACCTTTATCATCTCTAACTCCGTTTACAGCACTCTTTCCTCCGTTCATAAGCTTCTTCAATAACCTGCAGAATATTTTGCCACCTTCTTGATGTTTATTTTCTGTATTCTTGCCAAAGTCCTCCCATGACTTTTGTTTAGCTTGTTTTACACAGTGTTTAGCATTCTTGCATTTGTCTCTGTATTCTCTAAGAGCATAAGCTGACTTATTTGCCAGGAACGTTTGATATGCTTTCAACTTTTCCTTCACTGCCTGTTTAACTTCCTGTGTCCACCATGGAGTTCTGATTTTTCTATCCTTGCAGACAACTTCACCACATGCCTCTCTAGCTGAATCAATCAGGGCTTTTTTCAAGGCTTGCCACTGAATCTCCAAGGTTTGATTCCTGTTCTCAAACTCTTTCATTTTTTCTTCAATAATCTTTGTGTATTTTAGTCTACAGTTCACATCTGAGAGCTGCTCAACTTTTATTTGCTTTAAAACTTTCTTACATATCATTGTTTTTAATATGAAATTCAATTTTATCCTGCTCAAGACTAAATACTGATCACTTCTAATTTCAAATCCTCTGTACACTCTGGTGTCCTGCACCAGGGAGAAAACATCACTATCAACAATAACATAGTCAATGAGACTTTTTTTATTCCTTGCCTCTTCTCTCCATGTGAATTTGTGCACATAATAACCAGTCCATGTCCTGAGCAGAAATCCAACAGATATTTGCCATTATTATTAGCTTTGCTCTTTTCTCCAAATTTTCCCAAAATATTTTTGTATGTCTCATAATCATTTCGTACTCTACTATTTAGATCCCCAACCATGACCAATATTTCCTTTTTCATTGTGTCAGTTGCTTTTTCTAAAGCCTCAAAAAAAAAAACCATTACTGTGTTTATTAAAAGTGTGAAGTGAGTCGGAAAAATTTTTCATATTTAATGTCATTGCCTGGATTTATCTTAGGCTTGCATCTTGTGAGTTTGAATTCACTGTTTCTTGGATGTTTCTGAATGTCTTTAGTAACCAAAAGTATTAGAGTTCCTGATTGCCTGCTGTGATACCATTTTCTTTCTTATTGGAGATTTAAAGTAACAATTAACATAAATGCGCTTTATGTTTATAATGTATTGATACTATTTATAACTAGTAGTAGGCATCTGTGACCATTCATCTGAAGTCTTTAAAAAGTTTTTGGCAAATTAATTTGCATTAATTTTCCCATAGTTGTTGAGAGGAGAATGCTTCATTACTGAGAGTGACTCCAAATACGGTCTTCTAGATTTGTTACAGCTTCTTCGCACTACTGGGTTTTTTTTTTTTTTTTTTCCCACATCATTTCTGCAAATTGTTCCAGTTCTGCTGTAATTAGGAATTTTAATAACATGAAAAAAAAAATTCTCTGTCTCACTCACTCACTGCTCTCCGGGAGAAAAACTTAGCTCTTACCCCTTTCTTGACTGCAAATAAATTTAACTTCCATGAATGCCCCAGTGGAATTTAACTGTGTTCTCTCCTCACCTTCCATATAACCGAAAAATTCATCAGATGATATCCTGTAACACCCATTCAGAAGTATATAGACCTCTATTATATTACCTGTCTTTCTTCTGTTAACCAGAGTCTGTAGTTGTAGTCCACATTCTCTCAATCTGTCCTCATAATATACATTCCATAATCCCAATGTAATTTTTGTGACTCTTCTTTACAGCCTTTCCAACTTCTTTATCCCCTCTAACCCGAGGAGACTAAATCTGCACATGGATTTAGTTCTGTTACGTCGTTGCTTTCTCTATATTTTACTGATTTATATCTTTCTATTCTTTCCTTCAATTGTTAATTCACTTCTTTAGAATTTAAAAATCCTTACTCAGGGAGACAATACTAGATTCTGAGGCTCTCTTACACAATATTTTACTTTAATACGGCTGTATAGATTCAGACTGCATTCGTGACCTAAATCTATAATTATATACACTTTCTAATTCCTTCCTGCCAAAAGAGGTTCTGGAATCGCAATTAGGCATGATTCAGGTTTAAGTAAATACGACATGTTTATTGGAATAGCAAAACAAAATACACAAAAAAATTCATACATTCAATTTGACTCAATATCAAATAAGGAAACTCGAGTTAAGAGATTAATATACTCTAAATTAAATCAAAGGTTATAAAGCATCGTAAAACACAGTAATTGAAAATTGGGATAGATTGCAAATGATATGATGTTAAGCTAAAATTCCCTTCTGCAAGCTAGTCATACGATAATATAAATAAACATTCTAATGTTTCTCAGTTACTAAAAATCCAAATCCTAATCTCGTTAAGTTAATTCAGTCACATACAACACAAAAGATTTCTTCCAAACAATTCTTATTCTCAGAAGGAGGTTAACTATCTAATTAGAGTCTGTCCACAAAGTTCTTTAGAATAATGTTCATAATTTACATTCACATATAATTCTCTCTCTTCTAAGGAATTCTAAACACAAAATAGAGTAATTCTACTTTACCGAAATTTTTCATGAAGTCTTTCAGCACCACTTGTATGTCTGGTTACCTCTTGTATATTGGTTGTCCTTATGCCAGCGTAGGGCTACGCTATCTTCATATTTACTGCCAATCACAGACTCGATTTTTTTTGCGTCTCAGGAAACATCTCTATTTCTTTCGATGGGACTTCTCTGCTAGGGTTGGAATTTTCCCCTTCAGCTCTGCGTGGAATAGTACAGCATTCTCAGGAAAACTCGTCGTCCGTCGTCATAGCACTGATGCTTCATTCCCCTCACTCGAACCACCGGCTAACTTCCGAACCAGGAAAACGAAAAGACAAGTCGATACAGTGCTCATCCCCTTATATTCTTGGATCGAGCACCCCCCTTTTTTGGAGTCCCTTTTGCACATGACCTATATCTTTTCTCCCATTGGGTTCATCCTTTGCTGTTATGCTCTTGTATTCACAGAATTTGCGTTGACGTACCTTCCGCATAAGCTACTGCCGTCGGTGTTACGCTGGACACATGTAGTAGTATACCTTCTAAGAATTGTTACTTAATTTCTATCTGGTGACTCACAATCACTCTAAACAGTAAAGTGAGGCTTAAATAATATTAACAAATTCCACTTTTAAGACTTTCTCTAATTCTATCTTAGTATATATCACAATAGATTAAAATACATGGTACGTAAAATCTCTGTATGTATTTGTATGGTTTCATGCAACTTTTGTTATGTACTTCTAACTATTCTTTCTTATCACTCTTTGGTATATCTTTAATATCTCCTTACGCTAAACTGCCTTCTGCACTTCTTATTCTTCGAACACCAGAAAATTTATTTGATTAAAAGCAGCACCACTGATGTTCGTTTTCTATTAACAAGAAGTGTAAAAATGCATCCAGTGGTTTTCCATTTACCCTCAGAATATCCCTAATTTAATTAGTATCTGCAGTCGTGGTCTACTATCTATCCTTTCTCTTGGGTTCCTGCTAATAGGCTCTAATATTTCTTCGGAACAGTGCGTCAAATAATTAAGAATCAGGCGACACTTATTTAATATTTAAACAACAAAATTTAATTCACATAAGACAAATTTACTGCATTTTTTTCAGTAATAGAAAAAAAACATCTCAATTCAAATCTGTATAAATAAATTAGTTAAGTTCTTGTATTTTACTCCCACAAATCATCACATATTTAACTAATTTTCTTAATATAACATAAATTATTTATACTGAGCAATGGTACTTATTACTTAATTGTTAACTCTTATTCATCGAACACATAGACAATGTCTTTTACACACAATTGCTCCTTCCTTTCTATTCTGGGAATATTCTATAGGTAAGTTTCACCAATTCAGCACACAGTTACACTATGACTTATTTCAACTACAAATTCCTGACAATTAATTACTTTATAATCTTCAACTGTTAAATATGCCTATTTAGATCAGCCTCTGCTTTACAGTCTGCTAATAAAAGTTCTCTTAAAATCTCAAGAAAATTGAATAAACGGGTCAACTCACTTTATAGCTGCTACCCACTGTGCACTTGGCTTCGAACTGGACTTCTGTTCCCTTTTCTTCCGTGTCAGGTTTTTCTCTCCCTGTTTATGCCACGATAGATTTACTGACTGTTCTGGGACGCTGTACTCACCACACTTCAGACAAAGATTATCGGCTTGTGGAATGCTTGCATGCGTGTTGGACTAACAGAGCAATTTCTTCCCTCTGGTTGACAGCTCCCGGCGAAGACTCTTCAATTCGTCATCAAATATCTGTTTTGTCTGGTGGATCGGCTCCTTGTCATTTTTCTTTTAGATCACTGCCATGATTTCTCCTGAATTCGCGATCCGTATGACATACATCTGACGGGTTAACTGTCGACTACTAACCGACAACCTCTGGATCACTGATGAAAATTTCTGGAAAACTGATGTTGTGATCTTTTCGTGAACTCTTTTTATTCGGTCACTTGCGAATCCTTGCACGGAGATACGTGACCCCCAACATTTCATTGAAATCCCTTGATCCTTTTCTCAGACTGACCCTTCCTTTGTTTTTCTCCAACACTCCCTAAATCCTATTCATTCTGGTAGCGGACATTCGTTTGAAGCTTTTGTCGGTCCACCTAGCACTGACCTTGAGCGTTTCCATGTAAAACACACAAAATTTGACGTCTTTACATAGAGCTAAAAATATACTGTTTACTAGTGGCAAGGTATTGCCTTAATACTTCACCTTCTAGAATATTCCCTTATTTGGCAGAGAGCATATACAATTCCCATTGGGATTATTTACATTTAAACAAACATCTATGTACAAGTTACAATTCTTACTGGGTAAAATTTACGTAAAAATATTTAGACTTTTTGGAGCTACATAAATATTTTTACAAAGGCCCATCCCTTCTTGAAAAAATTTTAAACATGAAAATGGATGAAAAATGAAAATTTTTTTAATACTGTGTTTCTGTGTCGTGAGTCATAAATTCTCTGGATCGGACTACACTCAGATTTGTCATTTATCTTAACGCAGAGAATGCCATCAGCCTGTCCTGTGGGCTCCTCTTTTTGCAACTGGTGCTGTGACTTACTGTTTTCCTTCTATTCTCCATACCGCTTTATACGGTGCTTCGAGATCTCAAGAAGTATCTTGTCTGATAATGTGGTTTGTTCCCTGAGCCATCACCTGCTGTATTGCTCTCTCCAGGGGATTTGCACCGTTCAGCTTCCTCATCCTTGGGAGCCTCCTGCGTCACGAACCAATAATATCGCGCTGCACCTTCTTCAGACATGTACACATCATCTCTCCTTCGATTAAGACAGGGTACCCTTACCCTTCTCTTCTCGATGGCTGAGATCCCCCTTCTCTAACAAGGCATCAAGAGAATCACCCAAGCATCCAAGCCTGTCATCACTCTTGTGGTAACAACTTCAACCTAAATCTCATGCATTTCTGCTTCTTTATCCAGTGTAGTCGTAGTAGCACTGTGCATCATGTTGCATAATCCAGAATGATATATTTCAGCAAAGTGATTCACTGTTTGAACATTCTCATCAGTTTCTGACACAAAAATTAAATCTGCATTCAGTAAAATTATTATTCCACATTCATTCTTTCTTTTACTTGTGGCATAATGATAAATTTGTTTGAATTGCCTTTAGCCTGCATAGTAATTTCTTTTCACACTCCTATTTAGCTGTTTGCCCAATACTGGTTACTTTTCTGGCTTGTGCTTTGTAGAATTTATAACTCCTGTCACTTCTTTTTTCCTGCCTCTTCTTGTTCTGATCAGTTTTCTTATCCTAAGTTTCTTTAATCGTTTTTCCACTTTTTTTTCCAGTTCTCTGATTGATTTTTTTAATAATTTCTTTTAATTGGGATATTTCCGATGTCAGATTATCACTTCTATATTACCAACATCACTGCTGCATCATTTGTACTCATTAGGACAAATGTTCTTCTCACTAGCAGCTCTATTAACTTGTGGTTTAGACACTAACTTATTGTGGTGAATTTTCGTAACAATTGTTACGAAATGCACTAATACAGTAAATCCACTAAAAACTGCAATAACATACTAAAGTGAATCTAAGAAAACACAAAATAAAATAAAAAATCACAATCGTACAGGAGCTTCATAACGGCATGTCTACCCAAGATAACCTCAAACTAGAATATGCCTTATATTCCAATTATTGAACATCGATCAATTTTAAACTTAAATTTTATTGTTTTCGGGTTTTGCATTTATTTTTCCCAGGTTAACTTATGATGTGGTTTTATTGTATTTGAAAAATAAATGTGAAAGATGACCCACCAGTAAATTTTTACTTTGATCTAAAATGAACATTTGCAGGATTTTTTAAAGCAGTATAAATAATCTCTGTAATATTCATTATATATTATTTCTGCTTGTTCATAAATGGGCACCATCAAGTGATGTAATCAAGTTTAGCTTGCATATACTGAAAACGTGTTTCAGCGTACATTTATGTATGGGATGGAAAAAGTTTATAAATGCAACATTTATAATTATAGCATGCTCATTTATAGTCATTCTTTTGCATATAAATTCTCTTTTCCATTGCATTTCTATTATCTAGACATGAACTATAGTGGTGCATATTTTATTTTCAGAATTCATTTCATTCACATTTTATATTTACATATCTATCCATACATGCAAGGTTATAACATCTTTAGTGCATCAGTGTGGTGTGCATGCATGTGCTTACGTACATATGTATGTGTTCAAGAGGAGAAAGTAGGAATCTGTTAATGTTTCTTGAACAAGTAAAGGTTATATTCTTTGGGAAGCATGAGGAAGGCTGTTCTACAGAACTGAGGTATATTGAATGAAAAAAAGAAAAGAGAAAGAGGAAAAGACTTTTGACAAGTGTTAACCTGGACAGTAAATGAACCTTGACCACAGTTGCTATATTCTGACTTGAATGTCTACTATCACCTTTCCACTCTTAAAAAGAAAGTGGAGAGGTGATAGTAGACATTCAATGGAACATTGCTTATAAAAAACATAGAGAAAATGCACAAGCAGTAACAGAACTTTAAGTTAATCTCTGAGAGAGTGGTCATTATTTTACCAGATTATCCTCTTATGAATACCAACAAGCATTTTTGGATAGCTTTTTGGTATACCACCCAGAATCTGTGAGCAGAAATTCTCAATTGAATGGCTTTGTGATTTATAATAGTATTAGCAGTTATACATAGAAATATGTCTTGAGTTGAAAATGACATCTAGTTTTTCAGGGGCTGAAGAGGATTCATCCTTTTATTTTTATTTTTTTCATATTGCATCTTTTAAAGAGTACTACTTATGTAGTACTCTTTAAAAGATGTTTTAAATTATACTCAGAGTGGTAATATTATTATAAATGTCATATTGCTTATATAGCTGCTGTTGAAGAGTATTTATGCATATTATAATTGTGGAGCTTAGCAACCAAAATATTAATTTATTTAGGAACATTTACAAATCAGAGTTGTCCACATATGTGCTTCAACACCAGTGAAGGGTGATATCTCTCATCTAGATATGCTGATTTGCATATTTTATGAATGTATTTTTGTTATCATTATCAGGAATCATTGTTTGCATTTTATTTAAAAAATAAAATAAAATCAGTATCCAAAACATTTAAGAAAAATGATTGGGGTTTAATGACATTTTAATTGCAATATGTGTATCCTAGCAAAATACTTAATCAAACTGAGAGCTGTCCGACTTTGCACATTATAGAGAAAATATTATTGGAATGAGTAAGTATGAAAGACGAAAGAGACTCATATCATGTGAAATGAGTCTCCACAAGTTGAATAAATTGGTATGTCTAAATAATACTTAATCATAAACAGAATTTTGTTGTTGTTTGGTAATACAGTAATCCCTGAATTATCTGATTGCACATGGTAAGCAGTTTTGGTTGGATAAGTGAAAGGTTGGTTTGCTTGCCTAGTGATTAACATACCTTATGAACAGGCCTTTAGATTTGAATCCTGTAGTGGGCGTGGATATTTGTGATTGTCTTTAAGTTTGGGATGAATTTCAATTTCTGGGGTGAGACCACCTCACCATTTTTCAGGTGAGAGAAATGAAGTGCCTTGAAAAAGGTCAATTTTTTTGTTTTCTGCAGTAGATTGTGTGGACTATGTAAAGATAAATGAATAAAATAATTTTAAAAATTTCTTATCTCATCCATGGGTACCATAGGTATGAGATACATAAATAAAAAATGAAAAAAATAAAAACACTGAAGATACAGTTAATTGATTCTGTACCAGAATGTATTAGTTGACACATTAACCCATTCATTGGGTCAGTTAATTGAGGGTTGTTATTTGAAGATTCTTTGACCTTCATTATTTCCATATTGCCGTTTGGAAATACTGAAATCCAACTTTTATCTAGATAATTTAGATATAATTAATTCTAAAACTATGTTATTGTTGATAGTGATGTTTTCTCCCTGGTGCAGGACACCAGAGTGTACAGAGGATTTGAAATTGGAAGTGATCACTATTTAGTCTTGAGCAGGATAAAATTGAATTTCATATTGAAAAGAATAACATGTAAGAAAGTTTTAAAGCGAATAAAAGTTGAGCAGCTCTCAGATGTAAACTGTAGACTAAAATACAGAAATATTATTGAAAAGAAAATGAAAGAGTTTGAGAACAGGAATCAAACCTTGGAGATTCAGTGGCAAACTCTGAAGGAAACATTGATTGATTCTGCCAGAGAGGCATGTGGTGAGGTTGTGAGCAAAGATAAAAAAAATCAGAACTCCCTGGTGGACACAGGAAGTTAAAGAGGAAGTGAAGGAAAAGAAGAAAGCATATCAAAAGTTCCTGGCAAATAAGTCAGCTTTTACTCTTACAGAATACAGAGACAAATGTAAGAAAGCTAAACAGTGTGTAAAACTAGCTAAACAAAAGTCATGGGAGGACTTTGGCAAGAATATAGAAAATAAATATCAAGAAGGTGGCAAAATATTCTGGAGGTTGTTGAAGAAGCTTAGGAATGGAGGAAAGAGTGCTGTAAAAGGAATTAGAGATGATAAAGGTGAAATGAAAACAGGAGAAAAAGATATCCTTGAAGTATGGAGTAATTACTTTGAAAAAATGCTAAATGAAACAAGCAGTGATGACAGCACAGTGATAAAAAACACTGACCAGGCATGCAGTCAGGAATACATATCCATACTTGAAGTAGAAAAAGCCATCAAAGGCTTGAAATGTGGAAAGGCAGCAGGAGTAGATGATATTCGACCAGAAATGCTGAAGTATGGTGGTATAAGAGTCTTACAGTGGCTGCACTGCATAGTTCAGAAAGCCTGGACAGAGGGACGAATTCCCGATGATTGGAGTAGAGCTCTCATAGTACCCATATATAAAAAGGGAAATAAAACTGAATGTAAGAATTACAGAGGTATTTCCCTACTGAGTGTTCCTGGCAAGATCTATGCAAGTATACTTGAGAAACGGTTGAGAAGAATTGTGGAAGAAAAGCTTGGTGAAGAACAAGCTGGATTCAGGCCAAATAGAGGCTGTCAGGATCAGATCTTCACTTTACGACAAATAGTCGAGAAAGCATGGGAATATAACAAAGATCTGTATTTAAGTTTTGTCGATTTGGAAAAGGCATATGACAAGGTGCCAAGAGAGAAGCTATTCAATACGCTGCAGTTATATGGTGTCAATGGGGCATTATATCAAGCAATACTTAGTCTTTATTTGAGTTGTGAGTCAGCAGTTAGAATTGAAGGAAGTACAGGAAGATGGTTTAATGTTAAATCTGGTGTGAGACAAGGGTGTACATTATACCCTCTGTTATTCATTATCTATATGGATCACATTATGAAGGAATGTGGTATTAAACCTGATATCAAAATTGGAGATGTTAATGTCAGCTCTTTGCTTTATGCGGATGATGTTATACTTCTAAATAAATCCGCTACAAGTCTGCAAGATTCTCTGACTAAATTGAATAGCTGTTGTAATAGATATGGTATGAAGGTCAGCAATAAAAAGACAAAGACAATGAAAATAGACAGAATCATTGAAAATGTCAACTGTGTTGTGAATGGAGAACCTGTGGAACAAGTAAAACATTTCAGCTACTTAGGCACAATTTTTACTGAAGATGGGGAACTAAATATAGAAATAGACAACAGAATCAGCAAAGCTGGTATCGTGGGAAGTCAATTGAATAAATTCATATGGAATAAGAAAGAAATTAGTTGGAACACTAAATTAGCTGTATACAAGACTGTGTTCAAACCAATTTTAACTTATGGATCTGAGAGCTGGGTCAGAAGTAAAACACTTGACCAAAGACTAGAGACCGCAGATATGAGAGTCCTGAGAAAGATTAGAGGTGTGAACAGATGGCATCAATGGCAATATCATATTAAAAATGAGGATATTAGGAAAGAACTTAACATTGTCAGCATCCAGGAATGCGTTAGCAGAGCTAATCTCAGATGGTATGGTCACTTAAATAGAATGGGAGAGGAAAGATTAGCAAAACAAGTGTTCTCTGCCAGGTTGGCAGGAAAACGACCCAGAGGAAGACCAAGATATAGGTGGATTGATACGGTACAAAGTGCCTTAGACGATAGAAATATAAGATCTGATAATGTTGGAGTCTTGACAAGTAACAGACTGATTTGGAGGAAAATTGTAGATAGGAAGTTAGTAATGATGTAATTTTTTCATGTAGTACTGTCATATCCTGTACACCCCTTGAGGGTACATGGCAGGAATTTGATGATGATTAATTCTAAAATGTGATCCTGGCAATCTAAAGAGAAAATGCATTTTTTTTTTTAATTTCTTGTTAATGTGCATCCTGTCCAGGAAAGATAAGAAATGTAAAACAACATTTAGCATCTAATTGGCTGGGTAGAGATAAAAATAAGATACTCTGTAAAGATATTGTTTATCTCACTAATTAGAATATGATGAAGAAATAATATATAAAACACAGAAACAAAAAATGTGTGTGTGATGTTGGTGGAAAGTTAAGTCAACAGTTGTGTAATGAAAGCTTAAAGAGTCTAAATTGATTGAAAGTTTGGTGGGTGGGTTGGAGGCATTGAAAAGCAACAGCAGCTAATGATAATGCAACTGGAAAGGCAAAATTGGCATGTGGCAGCAATGTTAAATTTAAACTACTGTTTTAGACAAATGCATATTATTTTGATAATATTACTTACTAAACTGATCACATTGTCAAGGAGGAATCTTCTTTTTAACTGTATGAAATGTATAGATAGAAAGAAAACTTATTAGAAATAAATTGAAAGCTCTCAAGAGTTTTTTATCACAATTTATAAAATGAAAAATATTTATTAAACATCTTTCAGCACAAATTCTTTAGCTTTCAAAAACTTAGGTTAGGAAATGCAATTTAAAGAACATTCTCATTATTTTACTATTTCATTGCATTTGTTTTTATCTGAGAAAGATTTTTCCCTTTATTTTCATATATTCGAGGTATTATATTATAAGTTAGATGTTGCTAAGAAATGTCATAATATTGAAAAATATTTGCTTTATATGAGTAAGTGAAATTAAGTTTTAAAGATGTATAATAAGTGTACAAAAAGTTTTGATGATAATGAAAGTTGATGAAATGTGTTATCTTTAAAAATGTAGATTCTTAATTTTTCACACTTTTTCAAAATTGAGTACTGTTCTTTCTACTATGACAAACTACTGAAAGGCCTGATCCAAGTCCCATACTAGCAATGCTCTTAATTCTCATTATTGCAGATAACAAGGTGTTCAGAAATTCTTGGAAGCCATTTCATTTACTAGAAAACAACATGAAACTCCACAATTCAAAATTGTTCACATGCTGAATGCACATTTATTTTTAACTAATATCTACTAAGCATGACAACAACCATAACAAAGAGTTATATTGTCCCACAAGGGTGACAGTGTTGGATTGTATATCCTGGCTTTGAATCCGCCATCTTGTTGGAATGTTATTCTTATTTAAATTATCCGTTTTTATTTGTTAGATGCCGAATGATACTATCTGAATATAGAGAAATTTATATTATCCTGTGCTACCCTATATTCAGACTAGTCTATATAATATAGAGGAATCATTCATCAATTAACTTTTTCAGTCACACTTTGCCGAGGTTAATATTATCATTTAAGGCTTCCGCAAGGTCCGATATTTTTTATGATCAGTGCAATGAAGGAGAATCAGGCAAACACCAAATTAGAATCAATAAAACAAAACATTTAATGCGGGGTTATATAACATCTACATTAAGTATAACTTTGAAAACATCATCATCATCAAATTCCTGCCATGTACCCTCAAGGGGTATACAGGATATGACAGTACTACATGAAAAAATTACATCATTACTAACTTCCTATCTACAATTTTCCTCCAAATCAGTCTGTTACTTGTCAAGACTCCAACATTATCAGATCTTATATTTCTATCGTCTAAGGCACTTTGTACCGTATCAATCCACCTATATCTTGGTCTTCCTCTGGGTCGTTTTCCTGCCAACCTGGCAGAGAACACTTGTTTTGCTAATCTTTCCTCTCCCATTCTATTTAAGTGACCATACCATCTGAGATTAGCTCTGCTAACGCATTCCTGGATGCTGACAATGTCAAGTTCTTTCCTAATATCCTCATTTTTAATATGATATTGCCATTGATGCCATCTGTTCACACCTCTAATCTTTCTCAGGACTCTCATATCTGCGGTCTCTAGTCTTTGGTCAAGTGTTTTACTTCTGACCCAGCTCTCAGATCCATAAGTTAAAATTGGTTTGAACACAGTCTTGTATACAGCTAATTTAGTGTTCCGACTAATTTCTTTCTTATTCCATATGAATTTATTCAATTGACTTCCCACGATACCAGCTTTGCTGATTCTGTTGTCTATTTCTATATTTAGTTTACCATCTTCAGTAAAAATTGTGCCTAAGTAGCTGAAATGTTTTACTTGTTCCACAGGTTCTCCATTCACAACACAGTTGACATTTTCAATGATTCTGCCTATTTTCATTGTCTTTGTCTTTTTATTGCTGACCTTCATACCATATCTATTACAACAGCTATTCAATTTAGTCAGAGAATCTTGCAGACTTGTAGCGGATTTATTTAGAAGTATAACATCATCCGCATAAAGCAAAGAGCTGACATTAACATCTCCAATTTTGATATCAGGTTTAATACCACATTCCTTCATAATGTGATCCATATAGATAATGAATAACAGAGGGGATAATGTACATCCTTGTCTCACACCAGATTTAACATTAAACCATCTTCCTGTACTTCCTTCAATTCTAACTGCTGACTCACAACTCAAATAAAGACTAAGTATTGCTTGATATAATGCCCCATTGACACCATATAACTGCAGCGTATTGAATAGCTTCTCTCTTGGCACCTTGTCATATGCCTTTTCCAAATCGACAAATCTTAAATACAGATCTTTGTTATATTCCCATGCTTTCTCGACTATTTGTCGTAAAGTGAAGATCTGATCCTGACAGCCTCTATTTGGCCTGAATCCAGCTTGTTCTTCACCAAGCTTTTCTTCCACAATTCTTCTCAGCCGTTTCTCAAGTATACTTGCATAGATCTTGCCAGGAACACTCAGTAGGGAAATACCTCTGTAATTCTCACATTCAGTTTTATTTCCCTTTTTATATATGGGTACTATGAGAGCTCTACTCCAATCATCGGGAATTCGTCCCTCTGTCCAGGCTTTCTGAACTATGCAGTGCAGCCACTGTAAGACTCTTATACCACCATACTTCAGCATTTCTGGTCGAATATCATCTACTCCTGCTGCCTTTCCACATTTCAAGCCTTTGATGGCTTTTTCTACTTCAAGTATGGATATGTATTCCTGACTGCATGCCTGGTCAGTGTTTTTTATCACTGTGCTGTCATCATTGCTTGTTTCATTTAGCAGTTTTTCAAAGTAATTACTCCATACTTCAAGGATATCTTTTTCTCCTGTTTTCATTTCACCTTTATCATCTCTAATTCCTTTTACAGCACTCTTTCCTCCATTCCTAAGCTTCTTCAACAACCTCCAGAATATTTTGCCACCTTCTTGATATTTATTTTCTATATTCTTGCCAAAGTCCTCCCATGACTTTTGTTTAGCTAGTTTTACACACTGTTTAGCTTTCTTACATTTGTCTCTGTATTCTGTAAGAGTAAAATCTGACTTATTTGCCAGGAACTTTTGTTATGCTTTCTTCTTTTCCTTCACTGCCTCTTTAACTTCCTGTGTCCACCAGGGAGTTCTGATTTTTTTATCTTTGCACACAACCTCACCACATGCCTCTCTGGAAGAATCAATCAATGTTTCCTTCAGAGTTTGCCACTGAATCTCCAAAGTTTGATTCCTGTTCTCAAACTCTTTCATTTTCTTTTCAATAATATTTCTGTATTTTAGTCTACAGTTTACATCTGAGAGCTGCTCAACTTTTATTCGCTTTAAAACTTTCTTACATGTTATTCTTTTCAATATGAAATTCAATTTTATCCTGCTCAAGACTAAATAGTGATCATTTCCAATTTCAAATCCTCTGTACACTCTGGTGTCCTGCACCAGGGAGAAAACATCACTATCAACAATAACATAGTCAATGAGACTTTTCTTATTCCTAGCCTCTTCTCTCCATGTGAATTTGTGCACATTTTTATGTTGGAACATGGTGTTAGTAATAACCAGTCCATGTCCTGAGCAGAAATCCAACAGATATTTGCCATTATTATTAGCTTTGCTCTTTTCTCCAAATTTTCCCAAAATATTTTTGTATGTCTCACAGTCATTTCCTATTCTACTATTTAGATCCCCAACAAGGACCAACTTTTCCTTTTTCATTGTGTCAGTTGCTTTTTCTAAAGCCTCAAAAAATTCCTCCACTTCTACCTTAATAGAACCTTCTGTGGGACCATAGGCACAAATAAGTCTCATTGTCCAGTTCCCCATTCTCATATTTGCCCACATTACTCTACTTGAGACTGACTGCCATTCAAGAAGATTAGCCTCGTATTTTGTGTTGAATACTATGGCTACTCCTTCTTTTCCTTGATTGTTATTGCCTGAATATAACATTTTGTATTTATTGCTCAGAAAGATCTCACCAGTTTTGGTCTTTTTTGTTTCAGTCACCCCTATTATGTCGATCTGGTACTTATCTAATTCCTCAGCTAGCTCCATTTCTTTGCCATTCAGGCTTCTTACGTTGATAGTACCGATCTTTAACTCTGGTGATGTTGAGTTGGGCTTTGTTTTCAGATTTGTTCCAGTAGCTGACTTTTCGCTGTTCGCCCTGGTTCTTTGAAACTTTGAAAACAAGATATTGCAAATCAACTTAGTTCAGGTATTCATAACAAACATAAAACATTAGGCATCAGACATTCAGCTGTCAATTCTATATTCTTCCGAATAATTAAAACGGTTCACACAGTCCAATGTTACAGAATCTTACAGTAAATACTCTTATAGTAGAACTCTCTAATTCTCTGTTTGTCAACAAACACTTAATTCAATTATGAGGCCATTATCACTTCAAGGGGGAAACACTTTAAAGCTCCATACTTCGGCTAATTTTAGTAGAATGCCACAATTAATGTTAAGATATATCAGGCGGAGTTAACTCTTATTTCTTCACGCTGAAATATAAGAAAAATGGACTCCTTTTACCGGGTTACATCCTTTGCACATCAGATTCACTGTAGGCACACTTAAAACTGAAGTTAACTATCACTTTGAAGTAACACTATTCAAAGGGAATCTTCACTGTATAACTGAAATATTAAACATAGAGCTTCACAAGTCTTGACACATTCGTTTTAGGTAATCTACTTATTCCTTGTTTTCTTCTATGCATTAAATTCAGCCTTGCACTATTCTTCCTCAAAACAATTGGAATTCTTCGTAATTTTAGAATTCCGTATAAATATTCCTAATTGCCTATTAATTTCCCATTTCCTTCTTAATCTATTTACAGCATATCCAAATCTCTTTGCTGCCACCCGTTACTCTACTCCTTGCTGTCCTGAATGCTTCTCCTCATTTACTTTCGTTCTCCAATTAAATACATTCATTCTTTCTGCCAAAATCTGGTTCTAGCTAGTTCAGCTTATATCTTCTCACTTTGAATACCATAGCTCATGCTCCACGCACGCGCTATCTAAAATTAGCTCCGTTTCCTTGACAACAGCCAATCAAATCCAATCAGAAGAATTACATAAAATTACCTTTACATACAGAAATAAAAGATATATCACAATTCATATAATATACATTTAAGTTTATATACATACAGTTTCTTATAATAAATTTTACAGAATAAACCAAATAAAAAGAATGACTTGTTTATATAGTCTTTTCATTATTATTACATATTCTAAGATTAAATAATAACAAACAAACTTCTAAACATTTATATGAATAATATATTACAAGCAAGATACTAACAACAAATGATATTTACAAGTCCTGCTTATGACATGGTGGATTATGTTAAATGTGAATGAAGTATTAAAACATACAAAATATCTTCATTCACAATTTAATAACAGAGAGTGAAGTTGCCATGATTTAGAAGACCCATCGTGTTACATAAAAATTAATCTCCTAACTCAACATTGTATTCTCTATGTTGTTGTTTATTCTTTACCAAGTCCTCAGATTTTTTTTTTTTTTTTTTTTCAGCAATATATAAAAACCAATGTCCTGGAGACATAAAATTTCTGTATCTGTGTGAGACTAGCTGTCTCACCTTGGCTTTAAAGTCTATTTTATATCAGATAACTGTTCAAACCAGAGGGTGTTCATTGCATTGTTTTTTGACTGTGAAGCTGATAGATGGAAGATTAACTTCACATAATATTTTCAGTGAACAATACTGTGGACCTTCCATTGGTGTTTCCACCTTGTTGTGGTGGAGGGTTTGCACACTCCAGTGACTTGGAGATCTGTGCTGGTGGGATCATAGTTACAGGTTAAAATGTAGGGACAGACTAAGAGAGATATCATGGTCCTCTGAGTTGGGGATTATTACGATGGACTTGACTTACCATTTAGTGTAAAAAACCTGTGAGTTACAAAACCAGGTACTAGATTTACAAACTGGACTGTTCACACTGGCAGCTTATAGTTGGAACATGGAATATAAAAACTTGGTTTAAACCTGGATCTCTTCAATGTATTATTGATGCAATAGAAAATTGCAGTATTCAAATCTTAGCAACAAACCACATTGCCAGGTCATGGAAACTTAGTAAAAGCAATGTATTTTGCAATAGAACATATAGTGAAATGATGAATGATAACATCTTACCATATATAAAAACTTTCACACCAGTAGATGATTAGCTCTGATATTGCAACATCTGTTTGATGTTGCAATTATCAATGGTTTTGCACCAGTAGAAGATAAGGATGTTGATATCAAACATAAATTTTATGAAGAACTTGAAAAGATATATATGATTCTTTACTTGAAAATTGTATGCCATTAGTTATGTGTGACTTGAATGCTAAAATAAGAAAAGAAACAAGATATAGACCAAGAGTTGGTCCAGATAGTCTCCATGACATTAGTAATGACTAACAATTGGATTAGTGCTCTCTACTAACTGTAAGCAATCAAATAGACCATGTAATGATAAGCAGTAGGCAGAAAATGTGTAAGAAATGTCTATACCTGCTGGATAATTGATGGAGATACTGATAACTACCCGGTAATAGCACACTTCAAGCCAAGACATTTTTGTTAAATGGAGAAATGTTAACAGAATCGGAAATACGAATTGACATAATATTGAAAAGTATGAGGATGTAAACATGCAAAGATAGTATACAGAAAAGATAAAGCAGGAAATACAGTATTGAGTTCCTCCTATAGCTGAGAGAAATAAAAAAAAATCAAATAGACTCAGATCAAAACTATTATTACTTGTTATGCAAAAGAAACTTCAATTCATAAGCAGCAGAAAGAAAAACAAATGTTCAATAGAAAGTAATGAGATAAGGTTAAAAATGCTACCGAACCCATTACTATGAAATACTGAGAACTATAGGCCCTAGAGAAATTTAATAGTAAAACTGTATTGAGAGAAAAGACTGGCAAAGAAAATATTAATTGAAGAAAGCCATTCAAATACTGACTAACAACCAAGGAGATATTATTACTCAAGAAAAGGAAATTGTTGAGGATTCAGACAGTATTTTGAGAGACTGCTAAACAAGTCACCATCACCAGATGAAAACTTTACACTCGAGGTATAATGTTTAGAAGAAAATGTTGAAAAAACCCACTGAGGAACCATCTCTGACTGAAGTCAAGAATGTTATTAAAGCACTACAAAATAATAATGCAGCTGGGGAAAATAAAATTACAGCAGAACTTCTAAAAATTAGAGAACACCCTTAACAACTGAGTCTCAGATGCAATCATCAGAGACTGTGTGTGGCTTCTGCAAGAGAAAGTCAAAAACTTATCATATTTTTATGCTCTGACAATTGTTAGAAAAACATTATGAATTTGATAAAGAATTACATCTAGTATGTGTACTATAAACAAACATATGATAGCATACATCAAAATGCATTATGGAATACAGTTAGACTGTTTAGAATACTGCAAAAGTATATAAATATGATATGACTGTGTATTGCCACACCCTCTGCAAAGTACATTTCTTACTGAAATATTCATCAACTTTTGAAATGAAATTTGGTCTTCATCAGGGAGATGCTCTCTCACCAATCATGTGCAACCGAGCATTGGAAAATGTCATTAGAAACCTGAATGAAGAAAGGAGGATGGAAACGAATAGGAAGAACATCATGTTTGCTTATGCGAATAAACACTTATGCAAATAAGTGTTTATTCGCATAATGCATTTAAATTCACATTAGAGGATATGGATGGTTTTTTCTTATTCCTTTTGGTTATTATTTTTTTAAAATATAGAATAAATAGAGATGCAAACATAGGGGATATCCCTGTCTAACACCTTGATTTATTTCTTGCCAAAATGACTGTTCTTTGAATGCTATTTAGTATTGGTTTTTCTAGTAATATGCTTGTTCAAAACCAATAAATGTGATTCATGTTTCTAGATTGTACTATACATAAGGATCCTTTTCTAAATATTCCGTGTTTCAAGAATATAAAGTCTTCAGAATATTTTGTAACAGGAATTCAGAATGCTTATGCCACTATAATATGAAGATCCTATTTATTATCGTTTTCATAAATAGGAATTACTGTTGCTCTTTTTCCTTCTTTTGGTGGAATTCCTATTCAATAATAAGTCTCTCACATTAGGGAGACAACCTGGGACAAATTAATATTTTAAGCACTGGCTTGGTGAGAATTTATTTTTTCTTTTTAGATATATAAATTCATGTTTTGAATCCCCACCAAATCTTAAATGACCATGGAGATTACCATCTCATAATTGCAGTGTTAATAATTATTATTGCCAGCCTTCCACCAGGAGACATGTCAATTTGGCATGGCAATACTGAAAATTCTACAAATTATCTGACTCTTACTTCCTACCCACCTGTAATAGTCAGTGAAACTACTGCTCTTGTTATCAGATGTGTTTGAAATCTGTCCATTGTGAGAGAAAATTGATGCATTCGAAAGAAATCCAACTTCATCAGTATAGCCCAAAACCAACTGCTTCATGCAGCGGGGAGGGGTATTGAGTAATTGCCATTTTCCAGTCTGGTATTTATAACACATTTACCATCACTGTATAAGTTGGCCTTTGTATATTCTTACAACACACACAGCTGAGCTTTTTTCTCTCATTTTCTTCATATCTGATTTTTACTTAAATTTGTTTTAATTTTATATTTATTTAAATATTTAAACACACACACAATAATATCCATGTGCTAAATTACATGCACTATCCTACTAGCGCTCATAGGCACTTCTCCACTGCAATAAAATAGATGTAACTATCCAAATGCAAATTTTGCTGCCTCTCAAAGGAGATCATTAGTTAATATTACCTGAATATTAGTCAAGTGTCATTTGCAGAGAGGAAATCATTCACAAAGTGTATAATTTGGCAACATGCTGAAGCTATGGAAGTCATTTAGTCCTCAGGCAGTGATTGATAAGAGCAGGCCAACACTCTGTCAGAGAGTGTTGGCCTGCTCTGGCCTTCATCCTGTTATCAGATACTAGAGAATCTTATGTTTGAAATGCAAGCAGTACAGACAATTCCAGTAATGTTTCCACAGCATATAGAGAGCATGCATTAAATTTTCACTGAAACCACAAGCCTTTCTTAACAACATCTTGGTCCACATTAATCAACAATACACATTGCTGATTAACAATCAACATCATTTCTGCGAAGTGACAAAGCTGTAGCACTCTTCTAGTTGGTGGACTTGTTTGAGCATGGAGGATGCCTGGAGAATGCTAAGTGTATTGTTCAAACAAAGAAATTTGAAATTGGTAGTGTCTTTGTATCTTTATATGGAGTTCATTGCAGATGTTATCATTGTGCTTGACAAACTTATTAAAACATCTCTGGATGAACTGGAACACAGAATTAAGGCTGGCTGCAATGCCCTTCTTTGTTTGGTGGAGCATTCTGTTTTAAAGGATGGTATTATACTGTTCAACTAGTAGAAAGTCTATCTGTGGTGTATAGAAACAGTTATTACAGCAGAAGATGTGACAATGCAACGTCTATCATTAAACATATTTTGTTTATATCTGCACATCTCTTGGCTTTTGGTAGGACAGAGAAGAGTAAAATTGAATAATTCCATTAAATGATGTAATGATTCCAATATTTCATCTGTCACAGAGACATCATCAGGGACTTTATTTTAAACTTTTTTATTTATTTATTTTATTTATTTTTTTTTTATGTTCACAATTACTGAGTAATCTTTACAATCAATTTTAGCCTTAATAGATACATATTTTATTCAAAGTTTTTTCACTTGGTTAGACTATAAATTATATATTTATCCTTTATCCAAGTGTAAGCAAACAAAGTTTGTGCCTTAAGTATCTTCAGGACTGGGGCAACTCATAGCAAAGGTGCACTAAGTTCTCGTCACTTTCCTTTGTATCCCATAATGCAAAGTACATCTCCTTGCGGACATGTATAATGCTATGCATTATGGGAAGGGTCACTACCCAGGCCGGTTTCGACCTTTATTGAGATCTCTTCAGTGGGAGCCAGACCCAGAGGTGATACCATGGTTGAAGCTATGCAGAAGTCATATTTCCATATGTCATTACCAAAAGGTGTAACATCTTATTGTTAAATTACTCTGGATTAGAGAAAGATGTTTGAAGTTTTTTTTCCCCACTTGGTTAGACTATAAATTATATATTTTGTTTAATCCTTTATCCTGTAACCAAAGCAGACTTTTTAAGGACTTAATGCAATAAGCTTGTCTTCTGCTCCCTTTTAAAGGTTATTGTGCAGAACTTCTGCTATACCATGTTTCCATCTCTCTCTCTCTCACACACACACACATATGGATGAAAGATCTCTGATCTTTTATCAGGACATCAGAAAAATACTCAGCTGCCTTGATAATACTAATAAGTCCCCTGGTCCAGATGGTATCACTCCAGTTGTACAAAAAAGTTTGTGCTCCAGAACTAACACCGATCCAGGATTGTGTTAAAAGAAAAAATATACTATCATATGTTTTTTTTTCCTTGAGTATGTTTTACTTTCGTACCTTCAAAAGGTTTGCACCACGAGTATTTTTTTTTCCTTTCCAATATCTAAGTTTATTTACTTTAAAACAATACTAGTTTCTCCAAACATTAAAACGTTATCTTAGTCTTATAAATGTTGAACATTTATTAGACCAGGATAAGTGAATGTAATATATAAGATTTAGTTCATATATTACATTGAGTTATAGTCTCATAAATAAGACAAGAGAATTGTAAACACAAAAAAGATATTTACCGTATTTGCCAGTGTATAAGACGCATCCCCTTTTTTGTACACATTTTTTGGGAAAAAAACTTTATTACTGAATATTATAATGAATTTATTTACTGTATTTCAAATATAAAGTAATAAATAGGTCTACTTTCAACAAATACCTAATCTAACTAGGAAAGAGTACCCACCTTTTAATTTTCTTCGTCAAAAACCCAGAAATTCATCTCCAGAGCAGAGCTAAATGAAGAGCCACTTGAAACCTCTTCTAAATCAGAATCTGAGTCCTCATACAAATTGTTCTATGTACCATCCAGTGCATTACTAATGCCACACTTTTTAAATGATTTAACCACTGTCTCAGTTTTCATAGCATTCCATGAAGCTTTGACCCACTTGCAAAATGCTAGGCCTCTTCCTTCTTCCTGATGGCGTAACCTCAAAATCTGAAGACTGCATCCAGCTGTTCCACTTCTCCTTCATAAATCCCTTAAATGGTTTATTAATACAGACATCTAAAGGTTGAAGCTGACTAGTAGCTTCCTTGCATACACTGAATTCTACTTAACTGGAATGCTCTTACACACACCGCAAGGAAGCAAGAAAGAAATAATGTAACTCGGAACAGAAAATTTCAAGAAATGAAAGTAATAAAAAACTGAGTATCTAATTATATGAATATAATTATTTATATTAAATTTGTTTAGAAAGATTTCATGAGAGATAATGCTTTCTCTCTCTCTCATACACACACATGCACGTGTGTGTATTGTGTGAGTGTGTGTGTTTAAAGTTGTCTAACAGAACAAAGAAACAAAATTCTTTCCTAATCTTTTCTAGAATTTTACAAATATGGCTTTCCACAATATTTAGTAGAATCAGTTCCCCAATGAGTCATCTCACTCCTATTTAAAAATTAACATTCTTTTCAAATAATTTTCTTTCCTTAAAACTGAAATAAATAAATATTCTTGTCCTATCTCAGTAGACTTCAGAGTAAACATCCTATCAGAAAATTATCCATGAGGAGAAAACACCTAATCTTAAAACTCTTTCAGCTTGGCATTTTTTAAGCAATCCTTTCATACTAATGAAATCGCTTCTCTTGTCTGAATACTTTCCTTCTTTTCCACAGTATTAGAAGAAAACACAACTTTCTGTCTTGCAATAAATAAAATGTTCTGTCTTCTGTTTCATTTAATGACTGAAGCAAACACAGGGCGAAAAACAAAAAGCAGTAGTAGACCAAATTATTAGAGCAATTCACTTTTTCCAAATTGTCCCACTGTTAATTCTTGTAAAACAAATCTTAAAGGTATTCTTCTAGATTATTATCTTCTGGTGGTGGTTCACTATTTTGAAAGAAACCATTTTCAAATAAATCTATGGGTCTCCAATTCCTTTTCTTTAACTTTTTGCTCTCTCTCTCCTCTCTAAAAAAAAGAACTCACATTCTCATTCGTCTCCACAACAATGAAATCAAAACAACTTCACAAGTTTAAGTTTCACTGCCTCTTGAATGTTTGCACATGAGCTCACTCGCTTCAAGGTGTGAGTTAATGAAACCTTGAACTTAAATTTAATGGCACTCATTTTGCATAAGTAGGATGAAAAATGCATATATTAAACTTTAAGCTAAGAAAATCAGTTTTACTTGTTGAAGTAAATGAATGATAATTTTTTGGTATTAGCTGGCAGAAATTAAGTTCAGTTCTTACGAGACATTGCCAAAGTTTAGCCATATGATAGCTTCTCATTCAGGTATTGGCCTGTGCTCTGATCGTTTATTCCAAAAAAAGGGTATCTTCTGTTATCCTCTTCTTATCCCTTGGCACATAATGCCAAAAGATCCAGCTTCTCCAGTCCCTCCCCACCCACACACCCAGCCATCTTTCTTTCTTTATCTATCATTCTTTACCAAACTAGTTTAAGCTTTCCCTTTTACCCTATGGATTCCATATGGTAAAAGGGAAGAATTTCTCCTTTGTCCAGAGAAAGCCTTGCTGCAGTTAAAAATAATAATAAATAAATAAATTACAGCTCTTATGGTTTTATTTTGGTGTAGAAAAATTAACAAAATGGGATTTCTATGTCTTTGGGAGGGGGGGGGGTTCGCTCTAAGTTGCTGTTTTGTGTAGCCATTTATCCTATTGATAATTAACAAAACTTTTAACTGAACCATTATGTGTGATACTCACAAGAGAACAGTTAAATTTTCATTTGGTATTTTTTTATTATTATGTTTTATTATTATATTTATGTATTTTAATGCCTGTTATTATATGTATTGTCTTTCTTGTTTGAAATAATTTCTTTGGTATGAATAAGCTTCCTCTTTGTCAATGTTGTCTTTATTGTTTATTGTAGCTGTTGTAGTGATAAGTGTGTTGTTAGAATAGAAAAAAGTTTATTTTTTTTTTTTTACCTGATTAATACAACCTTGTATTTAAAGTAAATAATGAATTTTAAATAATGCTGGATTTTTTGTACAGTAATATTTAGATAACTTTCTGTTTTAGGACACAAGTTACAGAAAGAGTCCATTGACAGGTCATAGTCCAGCAGCCACAGTGTGCTCTAGTAGTCTTCCTTTGACTCCAAGTCCAGCACCAAGTCAGGCTTCTCTTCATTCAGCTAATAGTCCTGGCCATCCGATCTTATCTCTCACAAATCCAGCCCTTGCTGGTACTAGACATATTTTACACCCTCAAGTATGTAGCCACTTTTTTTTTTCATGCGATTTCTCTTTCTTTGATATCATGCCAAATAAACAAACATGTCACCCTCATTTCATTTATGGTAAATTCTGGAAACAATAACTTCAATTTAATATAAACCAAGATAATTACCTATATTTGCCTTTGTTTATATTAAAATTATTATTCTTACACAATAGTTATCCATAATTTGCCATAATGGATGCTGATATCACTGTGTTACTATGAAAGAAAGGGTGTCGCTCTCAGTATTTTACAGCTTGATGATGAAGAAAATTGTTGCTTATTAAAAGATATCGCACAACTCTAGGCACAACATAAGCCTATCCACGCGTATATACATACGCGTGGATAGGCTTATGTGTTCGTCAGACATTTTTGTAATAGATTTCACGGTTTGATATTAACACAGATGGATAAGAAAATAACTATTTATTAACTTAAAAGCTAATATTTCGCTGGTATCATATCCAGCATCTTCAGAGCACACAACACAAAGTTTGTTACAAATGCAAAACAACCACAATCTGGTGTAACAGTGGGGCTAGTAAAAGTAATTGCAGCATGCAACACAAGACTAAAGTCCTAATATGGCGCCATCTAGGTTTAAAAAAAAATTTTTCATATCAAACCGTGAAATCTATTACAAAAAAAAAAAAAAACAGCATATACACCTAATTATTGATCTCCAGGCCATAACAATTGATAAGACTTTTGCTTTGAAAAGGCTTCTCCATTTGAGAATTCAGTTTTATGAGAATGCATATTTTATAAAACATGGGATGTTATCAATAATTAGATTGTATATTTCAGATCATCTCCTCAATTTAGGTCCTTTTATATCTTCTTTTCATTGGGGTTTTTAATATGCATTTGCACTAACAGGCGTTCTCTTAAACTGTTTCAATATTACTTGATTAGCTGTGGTCCACCAATCATCTGGTGAAATATCAGCAATTAACAAATTAACTTATTTATTTTGTTCTTATTTAATGTAACTCAGAATTAACTACTGTTAACTATTTGTGAGTTGTTATATAATTAAATTTTGGCAATAAAATGTTATTTTAAATTCTCTGTAAAATCTGTCCAGCCAGAGCTGAAGAATTAATAAGTACTACATATAAATACATGTGAAATAAACCTAAAAATGAAGGTAATATTTTACTTCATATTTAGTAGTATCATTATCCTTTTTATGTGTTTTGCAATAATTAATTCAAAGATTACTTCTATTGCCGTAGACTTTCGGGCTTTATGAAGTTATTCTTCTTCTCTTCTTTGGTGCATTAATCCGAAAATTGGTAAACATAGCAGCACATCACGACATCCTGTCTTGTGACTTCCTTTTTATCTCTTCATAACTCTTAGCGCCAGTTAGCATCATTATGTTATTTATATATGAAATTCTTAGTCTGCCTCGTGGCCTCTTTCCTTCTACAGTCCCCTCCATTATTTCTGTAATCAGTCCCCCATGCCTCAAATGGTGTCCAATTAGGCTTTTTCTTCTCTTATTGATGTGTTTCATTAATGACCGCTCTACATGAACTATATTCAGAACTTTTCATTATTTTTCTTTTCTGTCCAACTAATTTTCATCATCTTTCTCCAGCACCAAATTTCAAATGCCTCCAACTTTTTCATGTCTTGTTTTGTTAGAGTCCAGGCCTCACAACCATATATAATGCAATGCTCCATATGTATGTTTTCACTAGCCTTTTTTTGAGCTGGATGTTAAGTCCTTTACTGGTAAAAATGTTTCTTCTGTTACAGAATGCTTTTTTGGCTAGGATTATTTGTGCTTTAATATCTGATTGGTTTCTTCCATCTTCTGTGATAAGACTTCCAAGATATTTAAAAGAGGATACCTGTTGTAGTAGGTTAGTTATTATTTATTTCCAGGTTTATTTTCATTGGATTTGCTTTACTTATAATTAATAATTTTGTTTTCTTATAATTATTAGGCTGTACTGTGTGAAGATTTCTTCTATCTTTGTTAGGGTGGCTTTCAGTTTGTTTTCATTATCAGCTAAAACTGCTATATCATCTGCAAACCGTAGCCAGTTAATATCAATTCCATTTATCTTAGTTCCGGTTTCTATTAGTTCTTTCAGTTTATTTATTGCATCTTCAATGTACAGATTAAACAATATTGGTAAAAGAGAGCACCCCTGTCTTACACCTCTAAGTATTTTTGCTATTGCGGTTTTTGTTGTATTGCTGGCTGCTTCTATCTCTCCAATCTACCTTTATTGTTTTTATGAGGTGAAACATTTGATTCCAGTCAATACTATCGAAGGCTTTCTAAAAGTCAAGAAAGACTATCAGAGTATTTTGATTCTTCTTCAATCTTCTTTCAATAACTGTTCTTAGAGCTAGGATTGCTTCTCTTGTCCCCTGCTGTTTCCTGAATCCAAACTGGTCATTGCCAACATATGCTTCAACCTTCTTTGTTAGTCTTTTTTGTATAATTTTGAGTAGTATTTTTGAAGCATGTGATATTAAGCTTATTGTTCGATGATTTTCACACTTGTTTGCATTATTTACTTTAGGAATGGGTATGATAGAGCATTGTGTAAAATCTTTGGGGATGATCCCTGTTTCATAAATATCCTTTATGATCTTGAAAAGGTATGACTTTGTTATGTTACCTGAGTATTTTATTAATTCTGAGGGGATGTTAGTGCCTTGTTGGCTGACAATTCATTCAGTGCCCATTCAAATTCATAATATGGTTGGACCAATTTCTACCATATCAAGTCTTGTTTCATCTTCTATAGCCTTGGCATCTAGATCTTTTCCACTATATAGATCTTCTAAGTACTCCTTCCATCTTTCTGAAATTTCTTCCTTATCTATAAGTATGTTCCCCTGTTTATTTTTGATAATTGCACTTCGTGTCTTGTTTTGCTGGCTTATTCCTTTTATAATGTTATAAGCTTTTTCGATTCTTCCAGTCTTTGTTAGGTCTTCTATTTCTTTACATTTCTCTGTAAACCATTGTTCTTTTGCTTCTTTACACTTTCTATTTATCATATTTTTTATATTTATATTTGTCTTTGCTTTCTTCCTTTAGGGAGGTTTTGTATTTTCTTCTTTCATCTATTAGATCTAGAATGTCCTGGGTGATCCGTGGTTTTTTTATTTGCTTCTTCCTTAATCCTATGCAGTCATTGGCAGCCTTGATGATTGTATCCTTCAAATGAGTCCATTTTTCCTCTATGTTTTTCTTTTCCCTCTCTCCAGTTTTAATGCTTTCATCAGTTTGCTGTTTATAGTTTCTATGGTTTTCCTCTGTTTTCAGGTTACTTATGCTCCATTTGGGCCTTTTCCTTGGTTGTGACAACTTTTTAAATTTCAGATTATATTTCAATAAAACCAAATTGTGGTCACTATCAACATCAGCTCCTGGGTAACTTTTGCATGATTTTACTTGATTTTTAAATTATTTCTTGTCATAATATAATCTATTTGGTATCTTCCTATATCCCCTGGCATTTTCCAAGTATACCTTCTTCTTTTTGATACCTCATACCAGGTATTATTAATGATCAGATTGAATTGGTGGCAGAACTCCAAAAGTCTATCTCCTCTTTCATTGCGGCATCCAAGTCCATACTTTCCCACCTCTCTACCATCTTTGCCTTCACCAATGACTGCATTCCAATCCCCCATGACAATAAGATTATCTTCCTTCTTGGTCAGTTTGATTAGATTCTCAATATCTACATATACTCTCTCTCTCTCTCAACTTCATCATCACCGTGGTCGCTAGTAGGCATGTAAGCTTGTATTATTATAATATTTGTTGGTTTTGCTTCTAGTTTTACCATTATCAATCTGCTACTACATTTTACTGAGTTGATTACTCTTCTTCCCCATTCCTTATTGAGAACCACTGCAACTCCATTTTTTGCTGTCTCATCACCTGAATAAATGATTCTGTAATCACCACTCCAAAAGTCTCCAGTTCCAGTCCATCTCATTTCACTAATTCCCAATATGGCTATTTTTAATCTATCCATTTCTCTCTTTAAATTTTCCAATTTGTAGGAGGGTTCTCACATTCCATGTCCCAATGAATGTACAAGGATTTCGCTGATTTACGACCTGGGAAGCCTTACTTCTTTCCCTGCCGTGCACAAGTATTGAGCCATACTGCTATCTTACTAGGGAAAAATAGAACAAGGTGGTATCCCCCCTTGCCTTCCTTTTCCAGCAATAGCCTTCTAGAGAGGTTCAGTGTGCTAGCTGTTTCTCATTCCTCATGATTATCCGCCTACCACAGTGTCCTTACACCGTTGTCACTGGATGAAAGTTGTTGCTACCCCAACTTCCAGCGGGCTGTAACTTATTTAATGGTGGTTACATGTCGCATCCCCATCAGTGGAAATGTGTGGCTTTTTATAGAGATAACCATGCCACTGTCTATCTCACCACTTCCTGTTGGTAGATGCCATCCCATTGTCCACAACTGCTTATTCACAGGTTTCCCTGTTTATTCACAGCTAACCTCTGTATCCAGAGGCCATTTAAATCCCATTGTACACATGGATGTTTGTTGGTGATAGATGATTTTTGTTGTTCGACATGAGACCACTATCCTGTTTACTGAAGCCTGAAAATATACCTGGTTTCTAAAAACAATGAAACCAGGTTATCTACCTCTCACTATTCTTTGGAGGAACTTTTTCTAAGCCTTTCTTCAGCTGGTTCCTGAGTTAGTTGATCCCTGTTATCCAGAATAGAGTTAAATATTAGTTTGAACCTACAGAAGCTTGATATCAGTAGTACATACTGTGAGTCATGGGTTCCTATCATACTGAAATTTGAAAACTGTACGTAACAGACAGAAAAGATTTCTAAACAGATTTTATTTTCTTAAACTGTGTAGAGACAGTGATATTATACATAAGTTTCTTAGAATGAAAAGTCATTTTCAAACAAAAAAGGCCAATTTATTTTATTTAAAAATTTTTTTTTAAAATAAAAAAAGTTGTTCATACCAAGGAAAAATAATTCCTAGTAGTAGATTATATAAAAGTTGATGAGATAAGAGTACAACTGTTATCACTCACAAGTTGCTACTGACCCACCACCACCAGACCTCTGAGACTCAGTAGATAGTGACTTCTGTCAAAGCATATAAAATTGCACATAATCACCTTTAAACTTGAGAAATAAATTTACAGATTTAATGATTAAGAAAATGAATTATGAAGCAAGTCCATCCATTGGCAAAGCTATTAATTTATCTTCACATACCCACCCTTTCACAAGCTGAACAGAGTATTTTATCTAAAGACTTAATTTTTTAGCTCCTAATAACATACCCAAAGCAGACATCATGGTGGACATAGAAAAAGGTCTCAATAGAATTCCAAGAAATATGACACAACTAACATAATATGTATAAGAATAGTGGTGATTTGAATTAAATCCAAACCATCAGCTAGAAATATCTCTAAAGCTCTCGATGGCATTCATAACAGTGACTGAAAGCTGACAAAAGCAACCTAATCTTAATTCTAGATTCCAGTGATTATAGAAAAGATAAACCTAGTAAAAAATAACAGTACCTACAGAAGTTTACAAGAGGATCCCACTTGGAATGCTCATCATAAAGCAAAAAACATGATCAAAGGCCTCTGCATTTATCCAAAAGCAATTAAAACAACATTGAACACCCTGTTTTCCTGCGCATCGGAACTGACAACCTTTTCAGACAGATCAGTGCTTCCCAAACTTAAGGATGTAAAGGCTCCCCTTGGAAAAATTAAAATATTTCACAACCCCCATCAGGAAAATAAAATCGTAATACAGGCATATATTATTATAATATTTATTGTATTTATACTCAATACAAAACATGCACAGGGAATATTGCAAAACTCAAATGCAAATATTACATTTTTAGCATTTTACATACACATTTGACATGCCACACTTAGTCTTAAAACATTTTAAATTTGTTTTCATTATTTCACGACCCCCCCTCAACAAAATTAACATCCCCCGAGAGGGCCGCAGCTCACAGTTGGGAGGCGCTGGTCTAGATAACTTTTTTCAAAGTATTTACTATGAGCAGAAAGGTCTAGCCATGGGTAAGAGCAACTAACATGTATGTGGAATCTTTTGAAAAGGTAGCCATTGAAAAATACTTCACTAAGTCCTAATGGCCACATACTAGTTGTAAACCTATAGCACATTAGTGCCATGGGTAGATTAAGGATCTTTTTTTTTTATTATTGTTTTTACTTCTTTTTTTTACATGGTCTAGAAACCAAACACAGTTTTTTTTTTTTTTTTTTTTTTTTTTTTTTTTTTTTTTTTTTTTTTTTTTTTTTTTTCCAAGCATTTTTGTGTCCCAGTGTGTGTGTGTGTGGGGGGGGGGGGTATGTTCTCCCACCAGATGATGAAATTCATATCTCACCTAAAGACAACGACAATCATCCAGCACGTTGTTCTGAATTCCTAGTGATAACCACCCAATATGCCATAAACACAAAAAATGTTTATGGCATATTGGATGGAATTTTTACTATTTAGATAGATAGGAAAAAAGGGTAGATAAACACAAAAAGTGTTTATATACCCTTGCTCTCATAGCAATTAAGCAAAAATAATTACTTCCTGCTACTAACCAACTCTCAAATGCTTGCAAACCTAACTTCTCTTAATACGGCTTGCACGTAAAAAAAAAAATATTTAGAATTTTATTCAGAAATGCCAATACCATTTCGAACCTTACATGAACATCAGCAAAGAGACAGACCAGTAACTACATTCAAAACAATCATAAAAATTAGGCATAAAACACGTACATATCAGCTTGTGTCTCAGTCACAGCTGAAGTATATGATTACACTACTTATTAGAGTTCAAAGGAACAATTGTAAAAGTTTAATAGATAAAAAATAATTTAAAATCATTATTTAAAAAAAAAAAATTATGAACAGTTAATAGTAATCACTTCCCAAAACTTAGAGATTGGCATGGGATACTAAAGCAATTAATGTGAAGTTATTAGTTTCTATATACAAGTAGCCTAGATCAGTGGTGGCGAACCTTTTTATGTGTGCGTGCCAAAAGTTTACATATCAAGTTGCTGACGTGTCAGGCAGTTTTTACTGGGGGAAAAATTAATATAAAATTAATTATTTTATAAATATTTTATTCTATTTATAATTATTTATATATAAATTTATAATATTATTCAGTGTAAAATTTATTATTGTATTATTAAATTGATTTTAATGATGTTGGTTTGAAAGAAAAAAAAACAGTGGTGAGAAAAATATTTCTGCATTATAACTCGCCATAGAAGACAGCTGAGCAGGGAAAGCAGCAGAAGGATGTCAACTTGTCGGCGAAATGCTTACCGTATTTACTGGAATATAACTTGCCCTCGCTTGTAACTCTCACCCCTGATTTTACTTTACGAAAAAGTAAATGTCGAGGTGATAGTAACTCGCTCCAAGCGATGACAACATGCCCTCCCCAACAGACATTATACTGCAGATGCAAGAAAAACAAGTGCAGTTTTATTATATCCCTGAATAAGGTACAGAGGCTTTTGCAGTCTGTGTAATATATTTTGCAACAAATAGTGTGTTCATTAGTTAGCACTGTTTTTATTCCAGCTGTCTCTAATCGCACTATTATTGTCCCCCCCCCCTCCCACAGGAACTATGCTGTATAGACTCAAGGAAAACCATTTGTACTGAAACATGGTATCTAACTAAAAACTATTGTCAATTTTTCAGTTACATGAAACAAGTGTTTGTTTTATTGCATTTGAAATTCTCGATGTCATTATGACAGATCACAAAGGCTAACTTCAAATAAAGATGCTATATAATTACGGCGACCATACGTCCTTTATTTCACTGCTCTGTCTTTTAGATTTTTTTTTTTTTTTCTAAAATGGCCATTTTGTCCTTTATTTTGAATTGAAATAGTAAATTGAATATTGATGCCAATATATTTAAAGATGCAATTCATAAATTTTACCAAATCTGCATTGATTATTTAAATAACGGACAGCTGTTTCATGGAAATGAAAGTGTTTGAATGGGTCCTACTACGAGAAATCCCTCTGCAGGCGAAGATTGGGGAAAGTGTTTTGTTCACTTCCAGTCACTTGAACTTAAACATAAATGACAGCGAACTATTTGATGAAGTTTCGTGTATTAAAAGTTATGTCACCAGTGAAAAGAGAATAGCAATAAAATGATGAGTCCTGCCAACGTAGACGGGTTGAAAATTTTAAATATTTCACAGATAAACACGTATCTTTTAAAAACATTTTAAAAATCATTGACTTTTGCTTATGTCTCCCTGGATTGTCACTTACGTCGCAGCCTCCTCTCAATCCAGACGCCTGCTCGAATTTGCAGTGCCTTTTCTTGATTTTCTTTGTGTTTTGCTGTTTTTTTTTATAAATTATTATTAAATAACCCACCCATGGGATCAAAGAAGGATAGTGATAGCAGCAAAGCGAAAAGAAAAGTTGTTAGAACCGCGATAGGGTGGAAAAAAGAAATCTCATCCAAACATGAAAATGACGTTCATGTCTCAGATCTTGCTATGCAGTTCAGTATGGCGATATCATTGATCTGTACAATACTCAAAAATAAAGAGGCGATCAAGGGAGCTGATGTTACAAAAGGAGTGAAAATTCTTACTAAACAAAGATCTCAGACGATTGAAGAAGTGGAAAAATTGTTGCTGATTTGGATAAACGAGAAACAGTTAGCGCTAGTGATAGTGTTTCTTAGGCTGTAATTTGTGAAAAAGCGAGGCGATTACATGATGACCTGTTTAAAAAAACCTGGTATGAGTGGTGCTAATAGTACGGCTTGGGTAACCAGGCAATTTTTTATTCAGTGGATCCATGAAATCTTTCCCCAAATGTGAGAAAATACCTTCAAGAAAAAAAATTGCCATTAAAGTGCCTTCTTGTGATGGAGAATGCTCCTGCTCACCCTCCAGGCTTGGAGGATGAGTTTGATTTTTTATCACTGTGAAGTTCCTGTCCCCTAACACGACTCCTCTAATCCAGCCCATGGACCAGCAGGTCATTTCGAACTTTAAGAAACTCTACACCAAAACACTGTTTCAAAGGTGTTTTGAAGTGACTTCTGACACAGAATTAACACTCAGAGAATTCTGGAAAAATCACTTCAATATCCTCCATTGCTTCATATTCTTGACAAAGCCTGGGTGCAAGTGACTTACAGTACCATAAAACTCGGCCTTCAGGAAATTGTGGCGAGACTTTGAGGCTGAGTATGTTGCTGTTGTCGGTGATGATGTGTCTCTTGGGCAAAAGCATGGACTTGAAAGTTGACAATGCTGACTTTGTTGACAATGAGGACCATAGGAATGAGCTCACCACGGAAGAACTGGAACACCTTCAGAAGGAGCTGCAAAAGATGGTGGTTGACGAAATGTTTTCAGAGACAGAGGAAGGAAGGAAGGGAGGATTCCTGGTTGTTTGATCAAAGAAATGTGTATGTGAAATGGGGTGAGGTGCAAAGTTTTGTGGAAAGAGACCACCCTTTTTCGTCTATATTTTATCTATTTATTGTGTTTATTCTTTTTATGTAAGATTTTATGCATTTTCATTGTTTTTGTATGCGATTTTATGCATGAAGTATTGTTTTAAAGGTTTAAAAAGCACTCATCTGGGGTTCGGGAAAGGATTATTCCATTTTACATTAATTCTTATGGGAAAATGGTTTCAGTTTTTAAACAAACCGGTTTCGAACAGCCTTTAAGAATGAATTATGTTCGACAACACAACTGAGGTTTTACTATATAGTGAATGTTGTTATGACAGTTTCAGATGTTATGGAATTCGATTGAAGAGATTTGGCATTTCAACTCAACAGTTGTCGGTTGCCTATGTTTTTGGGTCTCGTGATCTTTTGTTAATACTGCACCATTTATATGCGCGTCTTCATAGCTGCTCTCTAGTTTAAAACAAAATTTAACTTGTATGTATTGTAATAACTAAAAAAAAGTTAAATAATTTATAAGCATATAAAAGGATATCACCTGAAAATCGTTGCCGTGTCAGCAAAATTCTCGGACGTTCCACCTCTGGCACGTATGCCATAGGTTCGCCATCTATGACCTAGATGTGAAGAAACTTCATGTGCAAACTTTGTTTGCTTATACTTGTTTAAAGGATTAAACAAGAATATAATTTCTTGGGTTTATTTAATTCACTACTCTGCTTATAAGCCTGAAATGGCAACATGAAAAAAGTTCTATGATTGGTCACTAGAGTAGCATTTCAGACTGTGTAAATATAAATAAATAAAGTAATAATAAATTATTAAAAAATTCCTTAGTCTACCCATGTGCTATAGATTTACAATTAATCTCTAGTGGACAGAGAAGGCAAAAAAAAATAGTTGTTATGAATATATGACTCCCCAGCAGTACATTACTCATATTGAAAGTGGTATTCAGGAAATAACCACATAAAAACATTAATATATATATATATATAAATTGTCTAACACATTTTATTCTTTTAACCTTGTCAAAAGATTGGTAGATAGCTGTCAGTGATTTAATAGGTATCAGAAGATGTATGAACACAGAGAGAGAAAATATGCATACAGCTGCCACTATCTAATGACCCCTAAACCCTATCAGTTATATATGTTACTATCTGAAATGGTGCGAGTTCTATAGTCAGTTTCTGAGCTGTGAGTTAAAAATCCTGCTTGCCTCTTCCAAAGATTGATAAACTCATGAACTTGCTGGAAAAGGGACTAGAAAAGTTCCTCTGATTGGCAACTAGAATCAGACATACAGTGGTATTTCTTCTAGTAGTCAGCACTGTGAAGGCATCTACCATTTCCGTGGGACTACACGTGGATTTAAGAAAATTATTTTATTTTATTTTTTTGTTTGTTTATTTACTTGATTAATTTGCATTGCTAATGGCATGCTTCATTAGAAGAATAAATATTATTATTATTATTCAAGTATCTCCATGAAGTCAGAAGACTTATTGATGGAGATCCATTGTTCACACAATACCAGTCACACCTCTCTTTAAACTCATTCATTCACTGATGAAGCACAGCCACCTCTGGCAATCCATTCCATCCATTCGCCACACCCTTGCTAACCACACTCCTATACAATTTTAATGGGTGCCTCCTTGTTCTCTTCCTTCCTGCCACATGCTGAAAAAAGTCTTCAGTGCCAATCCTGTAAAAACTCCTTGAATAACTTATATGTTCTTCTTTTTTTCTCTATTGTGTCTCCTCTTTTTTTCCGTATCAGCTAGTTTTTGAATCCCACAGTCAGTCAATTTATTCTCATAGGGAGCATTTCATAGACCTGCCACAATCTTTGCCACACATTGCTGGATCCTTTCCACCACTTCTTCATCCCCCACAGAATCTAGGTGTCCAGATGTGACCTTGTTGAGGCCTTATATAGGGGAACAGTAACCCTTCCTTGATTGTTAGCGTGCTCTTAAACAACCACACAATCTGATGTGCTTGTGTTGGTTACCTTGAACTCTGTCCACCCATTAAATTCCCCTCCTCTCCCCCACACACACTTACATAAGTTCCCTGGCCTCATCTGTATCCTGTAGTTCAGTTCTATTAATATAGTACAACTCGTGATCTCTTTTCCCAAAGTGTATTACCATAAACTTGGCAACTTTAAGCTGGCAGCAATTTTTTACCACTGCTATTTCCAGTTTAGAATCATCAGCAAACAACTGAATATTTCCTGTATTGTTGATATATACAAATTAAACAACAGAGGACCTGGGTAGCCAATTCCTTATCCAACTCCATTGTCACTTTATTATAAAAAGTAAGCAATTTCTACTATTAGATGGTAAGGCCATCTAATCCCATGACTGTGTTTGTATTGAAGTACTGTAATATATTAATCACCTCCATTTCTTCAACCTTTATTCTCCTTTCTGTCATTGTCACATCTGGCATTGCAACATCACTACCTAGTTCAGGGTTTCCAAAACTGTGTTCTACAGAAGGTGAATAAGTGTTCTGCGAGAAGTTCTCCTGGAATTTGTCATTTTAGTTTTCTAAGCATTTTTCATGAATAAATATTTTATAGTGGAAATATTCTGAGGAGAATAATATTTGTGAATATGTTGAAAAGCTCAGACCCAGAACACCTAATAACATCTGTGTAGCAAATGTTAGTGACCAAGCCGTGTATTTTTAAATATGGAATTATTCATGAATTATCATTAATTTTCACACATCGAAACCTTTCAACATTTGGGAAAGGGAATACTGCTGTTTATGACCGGTCATAAAAATTGCCTGCAAGGGGATTATAACAATGGGCAGCGTATTCTCTGCTCTCAAAAGTGAAGGAAATGATATCTGTGTGGCAAATGTCAGTGACAAGCAGCATATTTTTAAACATGGAAATTTTCATGAATTATCGTTAATTTTCACACATCGAAATCTTTCAACAATCGGGAAAGAAAATACTGCTGTTTATGACCGATCATAAAAATTGCCTGCAAGCTGATTACAACAATGGGTGGCGTATCCTCTGTTTTCCAAACTGAAAGAAATAACATGTATTGTAAATGTTAGTGACCAATCAGCAAGGAAGTATAAAGAAATTTTTTTTGCTAAAATTGAAGATCAAAGTAGTCTGTATCCGGTTCTCAAATCTGGTAATACTGAATACTTTCTTTTCAAGTTCGTATTGTAGGGTGAAAGTTTCGAAACCGTAGTGCCGTGATTAGGTCTGCAGATTTAAATTTTAATATGAATAAGCGATGAGGGACTTTGTTTAATTTTGGTATTAAGAAATCTCTTATTGAAGGTGTTTGTGATGCAACAGATAGTGAGTTATCCACAACCAGCTACAAAGCGATCTCCAGGATGTACAAAAGGAGGGGAAACTACCATTTTCTCACATGAGAAAATGTCTGCATTCATTCGTAAGTACTTATAATAATATTATAAATTTTTGGTTATCAGAATGGGATATGTCAATGAAAATCAGCACAAATTAATTTAATGATGTTTATGTTTAATTGATGTTTAATTAATTAATAATAAAATATCAGCTAAATTAATAATTTATTATTAATTAATACATTACAAAATAACCAAGGTGTTCTGTAAAAATTTCAGCATTTGTGAAGTGTTCCGTCATAGGAAAAGTTTGAAAAAGCTGACCTAGATGGTACACCCCCTGCAAAATTATCACTTAGTAATTCAATTATTTGGTTTGCTTCTGTTACCTCCTCACCATCAGCACAAAGGAGGAATGACTAGGGAAGTCATTCTTCAAACACCCTCTGACCACCTCCCATGCACCACCACCATCTATCCCCTCCAGTTCTTATGCCATATCACTACTGAAAACTGATAACTCAGCTTGTCATAATCACCTGCTTTGCAATTCCACATATATCCCTTCTTAACAGAAAATTCTACATCTTCTAAGTCATGACTACATGATCACTTCCCCAAGCAGAGGTAGTGTTGCTAGGTTAGTTACTGTTGAGTTCTCTGATGCTGTGATCAGACCCAGCACTCTCAAACCTTGTATTCCCCCTTCACTAAATCCTGCCTCAGGCAATTATCTACCAGGAGCTGTATAAATTCCATTTCCTTCTGTCTTCTTCCACCATTCCTCCCCATAGTCTTTGTCCCCATAGTTGAAATCCCTCATAATGATTACTTGACCTGTACTCATTGTGCTAATTTTCTGCTGCATGTCATCTACATTCTAATTTTCTGCTGCATGTCATCTACATTCTCCTTTATACCCCCTGGAATATACTAACAACCAGTTACGTTTCATCCTCTTGACCTCTATCTCACACCAGATAGTCTCAAATGAACTGCCTTTTAAATCCCTATCATTAGCAATCCCCACATCCTGTTCCTTCTGTCCTCCCCTAAGATTCCTTGGTCGACCAAGTCCCACTAATGCCTTTAACTTTTGACCAAGTTGAGCTAACGAATTCCAAAAACTCCTCACCCTTATTTTGAATACTTCTTGGCATTAGTATACAAAACTGCAATACTCACATCCCCCCCCCCTTACACCTTGTGTTGGTTGGCTCACTAAAGTTAAGAACCTAGGTTGCCACATTATTAATCATGTGATCATTCTCCCATTTACTAACAACTAGGTTGCTTGAACCCGTGTTCACCCCCCCCCCCCAAAAAAAAATATTCTAGCAAGACACACACTTGTCATCTGCTAAATCATTCTTAACATTCTTCTTACTCTCTTCACACTTCTTGCATTCACTCATGAAACACGACAAGCACGTTCTCCAGTTTTGTTCTCCTTCTATAAATAACCCCTGCCATTGTTTTTCTTGAAATAACCATAACAAAAACAAGAATTTTTTTTAGCACAAGTTTCTTCATTAAAATGAATATAATATAGGTGCTATGTCTGGCTATTTTTTATAAATATTTATAAATTGATATTTATTATCCTAATACCACAAAATGAAATATTTGCACATATTTTAAAGAGTGATATTAAGTCTACTACAATTACTAATTACTAAATTATAATTGCAGTGTGGTAATGCATTTTTTTTTTTTTTTTTTTTTTTTATAAATAAATTCATACTTTGTTAACAGCATTGATTGCAAGCTACGTAAAATGTACTGTTACACATGAGTAAAGAGATGTTATGTATTTAAGGAATCTCTAAAGGAGACATCATATGAAGAGACAGTTAGTTTGACTTTTAAAGTTAGCTGAATGGATATGGACTGAATTAAGTGACATACCATGAGTCATTGAAGTACTGAAGCTGATAAATGCATAATATAAGAATGTTTAATGAAATTCATTAGCACATTCTGTGAAATGGTTCAATAATCTGATTTAGCTTTAAAAAAAAAATTTATTATTTGAAATAAAATTATAGGAAGAAACCTTCAAAGCTGTAGCCTGTGAGATAAAAATTCGAATTTTTCTATTCAATATTTGGAAGCAATAGAAACCATGAACCTTTACTTCATGTAATAATTAAAATGAAATAAAGGTGTGGTTTTATATATGTCTGGTGAAATTTATTAAATATATTTCTACCAGTGTCATGTGGGGAAAAAAAAAAATCGTATTCAAAGCTGAATAAGTAGTTATACAAAATGAATGAAGAAAACAGGTGATTTTTTTTCTAGCTTATAAGCAGAAAGAATGTCTTCTTTTTGTATACCACCTGTTATAGTGGTGCACTTGTGAAGACAATATGATATTTGCCATTTAGTTGAAAGACCTAGATCTGAATCCTATCTGTGATACAAAGAACCTTCATACAGGTGTTTTAATTAAAAGTGAGTTAGATCAATTTCTTATTTAGTTGGCAGTGTATTTTCTCCCAGAACCTCAAGTTTTTTTTATTCCTATAAAACAGAAAAACTGGCTAGAGAAGATTAGCAGACATATTGGCCAGAAAGTAAGTTATATTTGCCAAGAAATTATATTCTTATTTTTAATCCTTTACCAGGTGTGAGTAAACAGAAGTTAGCAAATGAAGTATCTCTGTAACTGACCACTTTTATATAGAGGCTGTTCACCACATTAACTTGTCTTAGTATCCCATAAAAAAGGAGAGCCCTCCTTTCCAGGCATATATATTTCTATGAATTATGAGAAGAGTCACTCCCCAGATCAGTTTTGACTTTTATTGAAGTCAAAATATAGACACCAGTCAAAGTTAGTCAGAGATACTGAGATTTAAATCACTGTAGAAGAAGCAAAATGGTGTATCATTATATTAAAATATATCGATGAGATGTACTTGTACTTGTAGCAAGTTTTTTTGCTTGGTCAAAAAAGTAAATTATTCTTTACAAGAAAAGATATTCTTGTTGTAATCCTTTACCTAAGTGTGAGCAAACAAAAGTATCTTCACAACTAATGAAGTGTATGTGGAAAATATGAGATCTCAATGAAGGTTGAAACCAGGCTGGGTAGTAACCCTCCATGCATCTGAAAGGGAGGGTGCTGCATTATGTTATACCGAGACAATTTGATGTGACGTCAGTAGCCTTTGTATTCAAGTTGGCCTAGTCATGAAGATAACCTCACATGCACACTTTTCATGCATGTGAAGCAAACTAAACAGCTTCTCAAAGTATATAAGCAAATTATTATATGGACTCTTGGACAATATTTCCTCTGACTTTAACTGCCTGAGTTCGCTCAGTAAATGACTAACAAATAGTCATTTAGCATTCTCTCATATAAAAGTTATTATTTTATTTCTTTTTATAGTTTGTATTATAAAAACAAAGAGACATGAAATTAAGCCCAAATTTTTAATATTATATATATATATATATATATATATATATCATTATCAGCCATTGTCAATCCACTGCTGGATGAAGGCCTTTCCAGGATTACTCCAAAACTGTCTGTCCATGACTCTCTTTTCCCATGTCATTCCTGCAAATCTGATATCATCAATCCATCATGATTTAGGTCGTCGTCGTTTTTCTTCTCATGGAATCCAATCCAGTACTTCTTTTGTCCATCGTTGATCTTGTCACAGCCATATGTCAATATAGGAAGAATGCATTGGTTAAAAACTTTTCTCTTCAGACATAATGGTAGTTGGCTTTTGAATATTCAATATAATTTTCCAAATGCTTTCCACCTAAGCATTGTGCACCTTTTAATTTCATCCATGATATTTTGTTCCATTGATATCTGTTGTCCTAAGTATATGTAATGTAATTAAACAGTAGATTATTGTTTAATTTCCTCATTATTGATTTTTATTATTTCTGGTTGGACATAGCTATTGAACATAACTTGGGTCTTCCTTAGGTTTATCTTTAGGTCAGCTGTTTTGCTAGCAATTTGGAGTTCACGGATACAAGTCTGTAATTCATGTGCAATTGAAGTAAAGATAACTATGGCATCTGCAAAGCGTAAATGGCTTAAATATCTTCCATTTATCTTCAGACCTAGCCCTTCCCAATCAAGAAGTTTGAATATTTCTTCTAGGCATGCTGTGAATAATTTTGGAGATATTGTGTCATCCTGTCTTAACCTCTCTGTATTTCCACAGTAGAGATGTTTCCATTGAAATGACTTGCTTCTGTGGCATTGGTGAATGTTGATTTGATGTCTCTGATGTATGGATCCTCCACTTGTTGGTTTCGTAATGCTTTAAATATTGCACAAGTTTTAAGTGAATCAAAGGCTTTCTCATAGTCAATAAAACCAAGACATAGTGTTAATTGACATTCATTACACCGTTCAATAATCTGCTATACGACTTGAATATGGTCCGTTGTACTAAAGCCCCTTCGAAAGCTTGCCTGTTCTTTTGGTTGTGCTAAGTCTAGAGTCGCACAAAGTCTATCGGCTAAGACTTTTGTAAACCACTGATAGTAGACTGATAGAAGACTTGATGAACTACCAACCTATCTCACCTCTTTTATGTATCAGAATTAGGATAGGCTTCTTCCATGTTGTTGGTACATCATTTTTCTTCAGGCATAAAGTAAATAGTTTTGCTAAGAGTTTGTAAATATTTCTTTGCCTGTTTTTAGAAGTTCAGCTATAACTCCATCCTCACCTGCACTTATATATATGTATTTTTTTTTTTTTTTTTTTTTTTTTTTTTTTTTTTTTTTTGGAAGCGGGGGGGGGGGGGGGTGCTTGGATGTTTACCCATGCAGCACTTAAAGTAAACACTGTTCATAGTCTTAGTTCCTTATCTGTAATTCCAACCAATATTTTTCTCCTTTTGCCTTACCATTAGCAAAACTACACTATTGTTCTTTAATTATTCAAGCCATTAAAAAAAAATTGTTAGTCATTTAATCATAACTTCACTATAGGTTAATTAATGTATTATGTAAAATTGGTTTCTTGATATTTCAGTTTTTTTTTTTTTTTTTTTTTTTTTTTTTTTTTTTTTTTTTTTTTTCAGTCACAGCCATATATTCCAAATTCTAGTCCAGTAGGGCAAACTCCTGTTGTTACGCATACAATTTCTCAGTCACCTCAAGGTTATGTTACCTCAACATTAGATAGATCAGCAACAGTTGGAGTTTCTTCACCTTTGCTTGTTAATCATGCACATCCTGGAGCATACAACAGCTTAGCAAATCACAACTCAAGTGCTTCACCATGTTTACAGGTACATATATTGCATCAAAATTTTCTGCATTTCATTATTAACATATTTTGTAAATGTCTAATGTAGTATTATTCTTAGTTTGGTTGCTGTGTAAATGCGCGTGCACATACGCACCTGTTAATTAACAATTTCATTTTGGTAAATTTTAATTTTCATGTTGTGATGTCAGATGCATGTATTATACATATATCTTATACCATTTTTTTCCAGACATTTTAGTTTCGTGCTTGTTCAGCTAACTTTGAACAAGATGGCAAATGTTATTCATTTTAAGGCATATGTAAGAAATATGTTTTTTTTTTTTTCATAACACTTAGGACCACTGTTTCTATCCATATTGGTTTGATAAATCAGTATGGTTATTCATTCTTCATTGTGATAAATAACTAATTCATTATGTTCCATTTCATTCCACATCTGACATTACTTCTTCAATGGATAAATATTAGGTTTGAACATAATGTAAGATATTCATAACTTTATTACCAGGTCCATTTACTCAGGTTCAGCTGATTTGAGATTACTGAATTATAATCATGTTGTACCATCATTTGGGAAAATTTGGAGAAAAGAGCAAAGCTAATAATAATGGCAAATATTTGTTGGATTTCTACCCAGGACATGGGCTGGTTATTACTAACACCATTTTCCAACATAAAAATGTGCACAAATTCACATGGAGAGAAGAGGCAAGAAATAAGAAAAGTCTCATTGCTATCGTTGATATTGATGTTTTCTCCCTGCTGCAGAACACCACAGTGTACAGAGGATTTGAAATTGGAAGTAATCACTACTTAGTCTTGAGCAGGATAAAATTGAATTTCATATTGAAAAGAATAACATGTAAGAAAGTTTTAAAGCGAATAAAAGTTGAGCAGCTCTCAGATGTGAACTGTAGACTAAATACACAAAGATTATTGAAGAAAAAGTGAAAGAGTTTGAGAACAGCAACCAAACTTTTGAGATTCAGTGGCAAGCCTCGAAGAAAACTTTGATTGATTCAGCAGAGAGGCATGTGGTGAGGTTGTCTGCAAGGATAGAAAAATCAGAACTCCATTGTGACACAGGAAGTTAAAGAGGCAGTGAAGGAAAAGAAGAAAGCATATCAAAAGTTCCTGGCAAATAAGTCAGCTTGTGCTCTTAGAGAATACAGAGACAAATGTAAGAAAGCTAAACACTGTGTAAAACTAGCTAAACAAAAGTCATGGGAGGACTTTGGCAAGAACATAGAAAATAAATATCAAGAAGGCAGCAAAATATTTTGGAGGTTATTGAAGAAGCTTAGAAATGGAGGAAAGAGAACTGTAAAAGGAGTTAGAGATGATAAAGGTGACATGAAAATGAGAGAAAAAGATATTCTTGAAGTATGGAGTAATTACTTCGAGAAATTGCTAAATGAAACAAGCAGTGATAGCACAGTGGTAAAAAACACTCAACAGGCATACAGTCAGGAATACATATCCATACTTGAAGTAGAAAAAGCCATCAAAGGCTTAAAATGTGGAAAGGCAGCAGGACTAGATGATATTCAACCAGAAATGCTGAAGTATGGTGGTATAAAAGTCTTGCAGTGGCTGCACTGCATAGTTCAGAGAGCCTGAACAGAGGGACGAATTCCCGATGATTGGAGTAGAGCTCTCATAGTACCTATATATAAAAAGGGAAATAATTTAAATTACTTTCAGTAATTTAAATGTTTCTATCATATCCCCTCTTCTCTGCCTATCAACCAACTTCTGCAATCCACAAGCTCTCAATCTATCAATGTAGGGAGCATTTTTTACATCACTCACCAACTTAGTCACTCTTCTCTGAACCTTCTCCACAGCCTACTCATCTCTAAGGAATCCAGGTGACCAGACCTGAGCACAGTAATCCAGATGTGGAAGTATCAACGCTTTATAAAGGGGAATAATAACCTCCTGGATGTCAGTGTGTTCCTCAACAACCAAGTAATCCTATGTGCAATCTTAGACACCTTAGCAATGTGTCCCCGAACGTCATCTCCCTATCTACCAACCCCTAAGTCTCTAGCCTAATCAATCTCTTGAAGTACTGTTCCATCAATGTAGTACACAGCTGGTAATCTTTTAATCCAATAACTTTACACTTTTTCATGCATAACTTTACACTTTTTCACATTGAACTGATATCCATTACCTTCTGCCCATTCTACCAGCTTGATTTTTTATTGTGCTACCTAACTTTGCATCATCAAAAAACAACTGAATATCTCCCTTTAAGCCATTTCTTATATCATTTATATACAAATTAAACAACAATGGCCCAAGCACAAAGCTCTGAGGCACACCACTGGTCACCTGCCTCATCCTGGACTCGGCTCCTCCATACACCACCTTCTGGTATCTCTCCCTGAGCCATTCTCCTATCCATATCACCAATTTAGTATCCATTCCCATCTGCTCCAATTTGCCTAACAGTGTTCCATGGGGTATCCTGTCAAAGGCCTTAGCAAAATCCAGAAGTACCACTGTGTAGCTAGTTCCTTTGTCCTACTCAGATGTCATTCTATTAGAAAAAGTTAATAGCAGCCAATATCCTATAACCAAAGAGACTCTTGTTCAGGGAAATATTTCAAAACTTAAAAGGATACACACAATAATTTATCTCACGCTAGCACGGAAGTATACAGTCAGGAATCTCACTTAAACAATTATATCTAAATTCCTTCCCGCCAAAAAGGTTCAATTTCATAAGTGGTGGTTTGAATTCGTAATCAGGCATAACTCCGGTATAAAACATGTTTATTGGAAAACACAAAACATTTACAGTTATGTAAGCTTAAATACTCAATGGATCAAAATTCACTCTAAGTTAAGGATAATACTAAAGCACAATGAATCAGAGCAAGTTAAATCCTTCGATTATGAAAGGATAAGATTAGCTTTAAGCAAAGTACTACTACTATATAATTCCCTTCACAAGTTACTCACAGAATACTTATTTAACACTTTTTAATACTCTATCAATGATTACCTTAATTCTAAATTTTATCTAAGCAAGTCTAGCCATTCACAAATCACTGCCTATTTAACAACTCTTCTTTGCTCCACAGGGGCTTAATTAATTCAGTCAAATTCTCACTAAAAGTTCTCCACTAGTGTCCTTTAGTTACAACACACACAAATTTGTTTAGAAGAAATTTCCTTTTCTTCTAAACAAATTTTAACATAGAATGAAAACTCTTACGTTACCGGATTCTTTCAGATTTCATGCCACCATCTCATGTAGGTCTGGATTACCGTACTGCATATTCTTCGGCTGTCTTTGCGTCTGGCAATGTACTACGCTTTTTCTTCTAATCGTTTCTGACTGTTGCATGCTGTCTACCGCTCCGCAGGAAACTTTCTCTAATGGCTCGATTCCACATGGGCTGTCATATCACGATCAGCTCTGCTTGAAAATCTTCAAGCATTCTCAAGAAAAGAACCTGCTGTCCGTCATTACCGTAGCTGACCCACCACTCTCTCACAAATCCTCCAACAAACTCCCCCTAAAACTCGAATCCGGCACTCAAAGATCAACAAGTCAAAAGGTCCCTTAAAACGGCGTGCTTCGTCTTTTATTCGCCCTATTCGGGCGCCCTCTATTCAATGCAGTTTTCACCAACGAACCCCATCGTTCATGTCCCTTGGGTGATCCTACACTCTCGCTAACCTGTCCAGTTACATTATTCTAGGTAGGCGCTCTGACGTCATATTTCTGCGTAGGTATAGCCTCCATCGCTACGCTCGACTCGTACCGATTATACGCGATTATTCCGGATTACTATTATAAACTTTTCTCGGAATTTCGCAAATACTAGACAGCTTACTTGGGAATTACAAATAACCTAGCAATAACTCTCACTATATTGCACACATGGACTATACATAATTACAAAACATAAAACAACACTTTATAATTATTAGCTGATGTGCAGATATCTCCTTAATTAGTAGTAGTTTATTATGTTAAATCCTGAATGAAGAATTTGCTTGTAAAGCTCTGCATTCAGGATCTAACAAAAGTCTCCCCTTACAAAAAAAAATTTTTCGTAAGATAAATTTTTCTTTAGGCATCTCTTATTGTAAAATTGTTTTCTAATTTTCTAGAATGATTCCGTTTTGTCTCTCTCTCAATTCTCTGGGGATGAACCCTCCATTCTTTCTGGGCCTTAGTACATATCTTGGTTCATGAGACTGTATTGTTTCCTCATGATATGACTTAGTTTGCTGATTCTCGTGATGTATATTCGGTGCTTCTTTTAACGTCTTGGACCTATTTATTCTCCATTATTTTACTCATAAAGCTTGCACAATCTTTTAGTGTGCGCACTCTTTGTAGCAATTGCTAAATTCCAACACAACAAACCACTTACAGCTTTTCTAAGCACAAAAAGAAAACAAAGGAAGTTTGCATAATCAAACTGCCGTTGATGTTGTATAATAACTTCATGTTTTCTGTACTTGTTCTGTCTCGGTCTGTTATAGGAATTTCTAGTTCTATTAACTATCTCAATGTAGTTTACCCCGATTGTTCTCGGACAATCCTCCCCTAAATTTTCTTCTGTAACACCTTGGTCATTTGCTAATTTTACGCTTGATTTTTGGTAAGTCACAGATTGACTGTTTACTTCTGGAGTTGAAGCTAATTCAGAATCAGTCTGGACATCTGGAGACACTTCATTAACTCTGTCAGTTGGCATGACATTTCCTCTTCCCTGCATTCTTTCTTCAGGAGATCTCTCATTTCTATTTCTAACCTTAAAATTTTCGTTCCCTCTACTGAACCGTTTATTTCCCATTAGGATTATCTCATTTCTAGAGAAGTTGCAAGAGAACTTGTGCCTTTCTAGAAAGTTAGTTCCTAAAATTATCTGAACGTGTGGGCAAGATGTCCTAGGGAGGACCATCAACTCCTGCCAAACACACATGTTAAACTCAGGTAAGTATAATTTTACTCTAACACTTTTTGTTGCACAAACTTTAGATGTCAATAACCCTGATAATCTGATCGGTCTCCTTAGATTAGAAATGCCTCGCCATACATGGGATTTTATTCCTTGAAAATAATCTTCCGTTATGACAGAGGCCTGGGAACCAGTATCTAACAACACGTCACAATGTGTTCCCTGAATCTTACCTTTGATTATCATTTTATCTCTTCCTTGTTGTTCGTGATTTCTTTGTCTACCTTCATAATTATGAGGAGTTTGCCCAAACTTCGACTCATTTCTGATGGAGGGTCTCCTATCACTAAAACAATTACGAGCTAAATGCCCACTCTTGTTACAATTAAAACATCTAGGAGGCTCCCTTCTGTCTCCTTGCTCATTATTTCTCTGTGATTGAGGTAAAGACACCTCGGGTTTCCGTTCTGACACTGCCGCCAACCTTTGCATTACTTCTTCCAGACGGTTCAACATAGGCTGTTGAAGTCTTTCTATTTCTAGTCTAATTAATTCATTAGTTTTCTCTGGTTGAGGGATAGATGATCTTGAAGTCTTATCTGTGACTGCTGCCAGCTGTTTCAGTACAGCATCAAGACGGTCCATTACAGGCTGTTGAAGTCGTTCAACTTCTTGCTTAATTATAGAACGTACTTCTTCCATATTTGATAGCCCTGCTTGCTTTGGGATGTTCAATTCATTTTCAGTCACTTGACCAACGTTGACTGACATTTCTCTTTCACTATCCTTTTGATCATTAGTCTTTCCTTTGCTTGTGCTAAATTCCTTCTCAGTTCTATTCTCGCTAGCGGAATTATTCACCTCTTTTATCACGTTAACATAGCTGGCATTCGATGCGGGACAAATGTCTCCGAGCATCTGTTCCTTTTCTTTTACAGCAAGCAAACATTCTTCAAGATTTGATATATCCTTTCCGTATGCTGTCTCCTTAAGATCTTGTTTCAATCCTGCCCTAAGGTGCTGGAAGACGGCCCAGTTTAGATGGTGCCTGTCATTGTCCGAAACACTTAGTGTGTTGGCAAGATCTAACAACCTGTTATGGTAATCGGACACGCTTTCTTTGTCCTTCTGTACCATTCTTTGGAGCTTCCACATATTTGGTCCCAGGTTCTTTACCCTTGAGAACTGTGAAATAAGGACTTCTTTAAATTTTACATAACTCCGGGTGTCTTTCAGAACCAGTGAGGAATGGAAATAGGTCATAGCCTTTCCAACTAGCTTACTGCATAGCAGAATGAGCAGTTGGAATTCACTCCACCGACCAATTCTTCTCAATTCCTCAATGTACTCGAAGAATGCAATCACGTCATCAGATTCATCACCCGAAAACTGAGGGAATACCTGTTGGGGATTAATCGTTTTAAAAAACTCTGAGTCATCTAACTCTGAGCTTGTAAGTAGGGACATATCTGTATTCATCTTAAAATTCAACACAATGTAATCTTCTTAAATTCTAATTATTCCAATAAATGCCTGATTGCCTGATACGATATCAAAACCAACTTACAGTGATTAAGGATGTGTCAACTTTAATTCTAGGGCCCCTAATCACATCCTGTTGGCTGCACCATTGTTAGATCTGTAATTCGTTGACTGTGATATGTTTATATCCTTACTTTCATATAATGTTATTTCGTAAGTCGTAAGTTCAATCTTATTATACATTAATTTACTGTCTCTAGAATCTATCCTTTTGCTTACTCAAAACTGTGTACAATCAAAGTCCTACTGGCTACTCTGTTGTTATGTCGCTATCTCTCTATATTATATCTTATTCTACCTCTATAATAACTCTCCTTCTAATCTATTGTTGTGCTCCTAAAATACTAATTCAGATTTATTTCCTCTTCGGATATTGACAAAATTTATATTTCGCTGCGCCAGCCAATATCCTATAACCGAAGAGACTCTTGTTCAGGGAAATATTTCAAAACTTAAAAGGATACACACAATAATTTATCTCACGCAAGCGCGGTGCAGATTCAGTTAGCAGTCGTAAACAGAATCTCACTTAAACAATTATATCTAAATTCCTTCCCGCCAAAAAGGTTCAGTTTCATAAGTGGTGGTTTGAATTCGTAATCAGGTATAACTCCGGTATAAAACATGTTTATTGGAAAACACAAAACATTTACAGTTATGTAAGCTTAAATACTCAATGGATCAAAATTCACTCTAAGTTAAGGGTAATACGAAAGCACAATGAATCAGAGCAAGTTAAATCCTTCGATTATGAAAGGATAAGATTAGCTTTAAGCAAAGTACTACTACTATATAATTCCCTTCACAAGTTACTCACAGAATACTTATTTAACACTTTCATTAATACTCTATCAATGATTACCTTAATTCTAAATTTTATCTAAGCAAGTCTAGCCATTCACAAATCACTGCCTATTTAACAACTCTTCTTTGCTCCACAGGGGCTTAATTAATTCAGTCAAATTCTCACTAAAAGTTCTCTACTAGTGTCCTTTAGTTACAACACACACAAATTTCCTTTTCTTCTAAACAAATTTTAACATAGAACGAAAACTCTTACGTTACCGGATCCTTTCAGATTTCATGCCGCCATCTCATGTAGGTCTGGATTACCGTACTGCATATTCTTCGGCTGTCTTTGCGCCTGGCGATGTACTACGCTTTTTCTTCTAATCGTTTCCAACTGTTGCGTGCTGTCTACCGCTCCGCAGGAAACTTTCTCTAATGGGACGTTCTGCTAAGGCTCGATTCCACATGGGCCATCATATCGCGACCAGCTCTGCTTGAAAATCTTCAAGCATTCTCAAGAAAAGAACCTGCCATCCGTCATTACCGTAGCTGACCCACCGCTCTCTCACGAATCCTCCAACAAACTCCCCCTAAAACTCGAATCCAGCACTCAAAGATCAACAAGTCAAAAGGTCCCTTAAAACGGCGTGCTTCGTCTTTTATTCGCCCTATTTGGGTGCCCTCTATTCAATGCAGTTTTCACCAACGAACCCCATCGTTCATGCCCCTTGGGTGATCCTACACTCTCGCTAACCTGTCCGGTTACATTATTCTAGGTAGGCGCTCGGACGTCATATTTCCGCATAGGTATAGCCTCCATCGCTACGCTCGACTCGTGCCGATTATACGCGATTATTCCGGATTACTATTATAAACTTTTCTCGGAATTTCGCAAATACTAGACAGCTTACTTGGGAATTACAAATAACCTAGCAATAACTCTCACTATATCGCACACATGGACTATACATAATTACAAAACATAAAACAACACTTTATAATTATTAGCTGATGTGCAGATATCTCCTTAATTAGTAGTAGTAGTTTATTATGTTAAATCCTGAATGAAGAATTTGCTTGTAAAGCTCTGCATTCAGGATCTAACAATACCATCAGCACCCACTAAAGTTATCCTTCCGAAGTCATTCTTCCTTTTACTTGCCACATAGCGGAAGAACTCTTTGGGATTATCCTTGATCTCATTGGCTAAGGTCTTCTCATAATCTGATTTAGCTTTTCTTACTATGCTGGTAACCTTCCTAGCTTGATCCTTGTACTACTCATGGGTGTACTGATCGCATTTCTCCTTGTACATTCTCCATAACATTTTCTTTTTTTTGCAGATCAAGCTTGATACTACTGCTCATCCATCTAGCGCCTACCTTGCTTGTCTTCCTGACCATGGGGACACAATCTGATATTGCTTTCCTTAGATACCTGCTAATTTTTTCCCATGCACTGCTAACATCTTTCCCCTGCAATATGTTCTGCCATGGGGTGGCTGCAAGCTCATCCCGAAGCTTGTTATAATTGCCTAACCTGTAGTGCCGTATATACCTCTTCTTAACAGAAAAATCCACAGATTTTGCAACCTCCCAAGTCAATACCACATGATCGCTTTCACCAATTGGAGGTAACGAGGACACTTTACTTATGCATATATCCTCTGAACCAATAACCAGGTCCAAACACACTCACACCATGTGTCCCTTCAGTTATGTGCTGTTTCAAGTAATTATCTCATAGAAGATGTATGAACTCCATTTCCTTTTTGCTACGTGATATTTCCTCCTTCCAATTGATATCACCATAATTAAAATCCCCCATAATAATTACTAAACCTGCACTCATTGCACTAATTTGCTGATGCATGAATTCAATATCTCCCCCTGCACCCCCTGGCCTATAGCAGTATCCAACTGTATATTTGGTTGTGTTGGTCACTATTTCACACCAGACCGCCTCAAATGTCTATCATCTTGATATACTACTTTCTTTGGCTGCAACACATCAGCTATCATCAACAGTACTCCTCCCCCTGTTCTATCTTCTCTATCCTCCCTGAAAATACTATAAATCAATTCCAGTGACCACATTTTCTGCTGACAGCCAAGTTTCACTGATCCCTACAACTTTTGGTGAGATTGCACTGACTAATGCCCAAAAATTCTTTTCTCATATTTCAAATGCTTCTTGCATTGGTATACAAAAATTGCAGATTCCCTCTAGTTCCTATACCGGCTTAAGAACTGATATACAAGTCACTAATTTCAGTAGTCCTATGTGGATTTTTATTCCCTCTCAATTTATTCTGCGAATAAGGATCAATAAATATACAATCACTGCTAAAGTTTCTCTCTCTTACACTCAACCTTTTCAATATTAGTTTCCCTGCCCAATTACTTCAACTTGTTCAGAAAACAGTAACTTCTTCAATCGCTTATGTCCTTCCATGTTCAGATGCAGCCCGTCTCTAGCATACAACTGTCTTTTTCCTTCAAATACACTCCAGACATCAACAAATTCCAGACCTCTTTCTTTTTGCACATTCTTGCAATCATATCATTCATTATCATCGCTCGTCTACTTAACTCGTAATTGTCAAAATGAGGCAGCACACACACTATCCTCCATTGACACTTTTCCTCTTCACAATATCTAACAATGTTCTTAAATCTTTTGCTACCCGATTTATACCACCACTAAGGTCATTTGTACCCACCATAACTTCATCTTGTCTGCATCATGCCCTCTCTTTATTGCATAAAGCCACTCTTTCTATTGTCCCACCAGCCAAGCACTCCTCAGGCATACTGCTCTCCATGCTGCCTGGGGCATTGTCCAAATGAACAATGTCCCTGCTGTTTTTCTCAGTGAACCACGGTGAACAGAGGAAAGTCAGGTACTGGAACAAATTCCACAAACTCTCACCATCAACATAAGAGATATCGATGGAAATGAAGTGGGACTGTCAGAAGGATTAGGGAAGTAAGTACCAGGTCGACATTGGAGTTGCTAAAACAAAGAAAACAAAAGCAGGTGAGATATAAATAACCATTGCAGGATGTTATATACGGGCAATAATGATTAGAGAAAGGAAGGAGTGATTCTAGCATTCAACTATCTAAACACTGGGATAAGCTTCTTGAATGGCAGATAATATTAAGTTGAGTGGTATGGACAAACATCAAAATGGGAAATTGGACCATGGGCTTATATCTGCCTATGGTCCCACAGAAAGTTCTACTAAGGAAGAAGTGGAGGAATTAGAGAATGCAACAACAACAAAGAAAGGAAAAGTTGGCTCATGTTAAGAGATTTTAAAGCAGAGAAGGAAATGAATTCCAGACATACAAAAACAAATCTGCTAATGCCTTTATTCCTCTTATAGGGAGTAGGCGAGGCCTCCAAGCCCTATCTATTATCTTATCCTGCTCTGTCAATTTGGAGACTGAATGGTCAGTCAATCTCTACAGGTAGCCAATGCCAATCAGAGAGAGTTAACCCAAGACTATTACTAATTATAAATGGCATCCAGTGAAGAGTTGGCTAACAGGTGCTTCCATCTCACGGTTCCTAATCCCAACATTATATATTTATTGTCTATGATAGTGTGAATTCTACAATTAATTTTCTTGAGTTTACGGAACCAGAAACCTGAGTTTTTGGGAGGAAATAAACCACTTGCCCATGTCAGAAAGCGACTAACTCGGGAACCAGTTAAAGAAAGGCTTATTAGAAAATGTTCCTCTAGTCAGTGACTAGAATTGAATCTAGGTCTTTCTTCAGGCAGCCAAGTGCTATGGAGTGCAAATGTCACTTCGGTTGAGTTACACCTCCTCATACAGAAATGTTTGGGGAAAATTTGAAGGGGAAAAAAATGCAAAACTTATAACATCCTACTTGATTTCTATTCAGGACATGGACTAGTCATTACTAATACCATATTCCAACAGAATGATGTGCACAAATTCACAGGAAGAGAACACACAAGAAATAATTCCAGTCTCATTGACTGTTATTATTGATGGTTGATTCAGAGCATGAGCAGACAAGGGATTTGAAATAGAAAGAGATCACCATTTAGTTTTGTTCATTCATTCATGTGTTCACTGGACACCCACAGATGCCGTATGGTCACTCCGATGCTCGGTGATGTGCCACACCAGGCCTTGCCATGTAGTTCTGTTGTATGCTTTTCTGGAGGCTTCAACTCTCTGAAGATCAGTCACTATCCATCACACACCATCCATCCATTTCATTGATGGTCTATCCCTTCCCTTTTTTTTTTCAGGAACTTTACCTTCTGTTACTCTTCTGAGAAGTCCTCCTTCCATTCCTTCAGTGTGTCCAAAATATTTTAACTTTCTTCTGGTAATATCCATAATAAGCCTTAAAGTTCTACTGATCTTTTCTAACACCCCATCCATTTGTCCACCTTTCAGTATACAATATCCTTAACAGTCTTCTGTAATACCACTTCTCAAAAGCAGCTATCCTTTTCCTATCAGACTTCTTTAGGTTCCAAGTCTCACATCCATAAGTTACTGTTGGAAAAACAACTGCATCCAAAATCTTCAACTTTGTTCCCATGGAGATATATCCATCCTTCCAGATTTTAGACAAATCTCTGACTGTTGTTTTAACCATTCCTATTCTTCTGAACAGCAATAGTTCACATTAATAATGGATCCCAGGTACTCAAACTTGCTGACTTCCTCATTTCTTTCTCCATTAAGGTACACTTGTTTCTCAAGAGCTTCCCTGTTTGTATTTCCTTTGAGAACTATACTCTTTGTCTTGCTAGGATTGAGTTGAAATCCTCTGTTACTGATCTTGTTAACTTTATCAAGAATTTGTCTTAATTCTTCCTTGTGATTACAGAGGACTACGGTATCATCAACATACCTGAGATTACTGATCAATCTACCACCTATCCTAATTCCTGTCTTGAGCTTATCCAATGCTTCACGCATGATATCCTCCGCACATGTACTAAACAAGTGAGGAGAAAGTAAACATCCTTGCCTAACTCCTTTTCTCACCTGAAGCCAATCAGTCAATCCAACACCTGTTCTTACTATGGCTTCCTGCTCCCCTGTACTGGTTATCAACTTGATAGCATGTTGAGGAAAACCCATTATTTTCATTACTCCCCACAGTTTCACATGCTGAATACAGTCAAAAGCTTTAGAGTAGTTTAAGAAACACATTACCAGTGGGAGTTTGAATTCTTTATATTTTTCTAAGATCTGTCTAAGGCAAAGGATCTGATCTCTAATGCCCTTACCTTTCTTAAAACCTGCTTGTTCCTCGGGCATCTTTACCTCAATCCTATTTAGCATGATCTTCAATAAAATTTTGCTTGCATGACTTATTAAACTAATAGTTCTTGCACGCCTTCATATCACCTTTCTTATGTAGTGGTATGAAAACTCACTTCTTCCAGTCTCTAGGCCATAATCCTGTCTCCCATATCCTTGTAATCAATCTATGACATACTCTTATCCTTCCATCCCCTGTGGCCTTAATTAACTTTGCTGGGATTTCATCTGCACCTGGAGCCTGTTAATTTTCTGTTAAGCTACTTAACTGCTCTTTCAACTTCATGTCTAAGTGGAAGAGGTTCCAAATTGGAATTTTTCTGATGAGAGGACTCCTCCAAATTTTCTTTATCCACTCTATTGTGCAGTTCCTCACAGTATTCTTTCCATCTGTTTTTGATTTCCATTTCTTCTGTTAGTAATGCTCCATTCCTGTCTTTGATCACGAACTAAATAAAACATTCTTTTATAATTGTGCCTCCTCATCTGGAACTCTATCTCTTCACATTTATTAGTATAGAACTTTTCCTTGTCCTGCTGCTATGGCTCTTCTGACTTTTCTGTGTAATCGCTATTCTTCAGTTCCTGTGTGTGTCTCTCTGTTTTTCCAGCCACCTTCTTTTGATTAGTTCCCATGTTGAATCTGATATACATGGGTCTCTTGGTCTTCTTATTGGGCTGAGATATTTCTTGGCTGTATCCTGTATTATCACCTTGACTCCTTCCCAAAGTTTCTGCTGAGTTCTCATTGGTCTTCAAAATATCATCCAGCCAAGTCGATGTTTCTTCTGTGAATTCACTAGGAATTACTCTAACATCCAATCTGGTTGGATGTGCCTGACTTAGTCTTACTTTGGCTCTTACTAGCTGATGGTCTATACCACAATCTGCTCATTATTACCAAAGACTTATGGGAAGCAAGGACTCATCTAGGAAGGCTATAATCACACACACTAGCTCACTGGCTGCTCTGAGAGATAAAAAATCTAACTCTCATCCCTTTCATAACTGCATACAAACTTCCATGGATGCCCCATCATCTGATATCCTATAACACCCCTCTCAAAAGTTTATAGACTTCTGTCATATCCCCCCCCCCTCTTTCTTCTGTCTACTACTGTCTGCAGTCCACATGCTCTCAATCTTTCCTCATAATCTACATTCCATAATCCTAATATATTTGTAATTCTTATTTGCACCTTTTCCACAACTTCTTTATCTGCTCCAAATCTGCGCACAGTTCAATGTGGTTGTATCAAAGCCTTTTAGGAAGTAAAACAATTTCCCTATTCTTATCAATGTTCGTTTTGACATTGCAGTACTAATGCTCTGAAAAAGTTAAATGTCTTTGAGTGGCATAAGAGATTCAAAGGTGGATGAGAAGATGTGAACAACGATCCCCAGAAGTGGACAGCCGAAAACAAAAATGACGGGCGCAAATGTAAACAGAGTGCGAGATTTGGTCTGGTTTGACAGATGATTAAGTGTCCATTTGATGGCTGAAGAATTGGGTATGCGGAAGATTTTTGTGAAGTTTGTGCCTCGGACCTTAATGGGCAAACAGAAGCAGCGACAGTTTCAAGTTGTGACTGATCTTTCTGCAAATAAGCATATGTTTCCGAGACTAATTATGGGTGATGAAACCTGGTGCTTCCATTATGATCCCAAAACAAAAAGCCAGAGCATTAAGTGGAAAAACCCCGAGTTTGCCATGTCCAAAAAAAAGCATGCATATCACATTCAAAATTCAAGACCATGCTGGTGTGTTTCTTTGATCACAAAGGGAGATAATCCATTATGAATTCATTGAATAGGGACAAACGGTCACCCAACAATGCTGTTTAGAGGTGCTGAAAAGTTTACAAGATTCTGTTTAGAGAAAAAGACCTGCATTGTGACCTGACAAGTGGATTATTCATCATAACAATGTTCCAAACCATAGTGCTCTCATCATGAGTACATGATGAGCACACTAAGAGTTTATAGCCAAAAAATCGATTACTGAATTAGATCATCCTGCTTATTCATCCGACATAGCTCCCTGTGATTTCTAGCTGTTTCCAAAATTAAAGACTGCTTAAAGGACAAAGATTTTCTGACATCACTGATATTATTATTATATTTGGCACCTGATGCCAAATCTTTTCTACCATTAGACTTACTCTGCACATCCAAAAACTCACAACCTTTTTTTTTTATCTTGGTAATAAATGAACCAAATTTTAAGTGGATATTGAATCCAACATTATTTCTTAGCTGAATAAGAAACTCAAAGATAGAAAATCTGTCTAAGAGTTTCATGCCGAATATAGAAAACTATATAAAAGTTCGCAAGTCCATGCATAAGCCAACAGGTAGTACATGATGGGGCAACTCGTAGTAAAGGTGGAGTAAGCTCCGATCACTGTCCTTAGTATTTTCCCATAATGTAAAACATGACTCCTAGGAGATGTATACTGTTATACATTATGGGAGAAGGTCACCACCCAGACCGGTTTCGACCTTTTTTGAGGTCTCGTCAGTGAGTAGGTAGACCTAGATGTAAATACTGAGGGTGCAGTAATACAAAGCTTATTTCTTTACTGTACGAGTCGCCAAAAGGTGCGCTAATAAATTACTGAGATAAAGAGCCAATAGACTTCACTTCGACAAGGTAAATTTATTCAAATTTTAAGTGGATATTGAATCCAACATTATTTCTTAGCTGAATAAGAAACTCAAAGATAGAAAATCTATCTAAGAGTTTCATGCCGAATATAGAAAACTATATAAAAGTTCAGCGAGTCCAAGCGTAAGCCAACAGGTGGTACATGCTGGGGCAACTCATAGTAAAGGTGGAGTAAGCTCCGATCACTGTCCTTAGTATTTTCCCATAATGTAAAACACAACTCCTAGGAGATGTATGCTGTTATACATTATGGGAGAAGGTCACTACCCAGACCAGTTTCGACCTTTTTTGAGGTCTCATCAGTGAGTAGGTAGACCTAGATGTAAATACTGAGGTTGCAGTAATACAAAGCTTATAAATACTAAAATACTCGGAGCTTTCTCCACCTTTACTACGAGTTGTCCCAGTGTTAGATTCTGATAGAGTGGAAATTTATGTATTCCTATCTTATCACAGTCTAACATGCTTTTCCAAACAAAAGAATGAGATGAATACAGTAAATTGCCTCTAAGTGTAAAATAAGTAATGTGTATATATGTGTCAAGTGTGTTCTGTTATGAAAAGGTTAAATAAGTAGGTATTTTGTGCCGTTCATGAATGTGATTAAATTGATATTGAAGGTATAAAACATTAGCAGAGCATTATAAAATATGTATAAAAGAATTATAAAATATAAGTACAAATTCAACGGTTGGGGGGAGTCAAGTCCAAAGGTTACGCGAGGGAGCGGATCGCCCCAAGTAAACAATGACGTCATCGTACGTGCGATTAGCGGTGGAGACGATGGACGCCGTGACGTAGTAGTTCGCTGGACATCAAAAGGGGCGAGAAACACCGAGAAAGAGGAGGGTAATATAAGGGTCATGCGACCCTGTAGCAAGCCTTTTTTTCTCCTGGATCTCTGGTGTGTTCCCCTCTCGTAGTGGAGGAAGGGTGCCAGTACCCGGTACCGGCAGTCGCGGGTTTCGGTGACAGTATCTCCATGGAAAAGTCCGGCTGTCCACAGAAGGCCAGTTTCCTGTGAACTTATGATGCCATAAAGAGCCATAAAGGAAGATAAGTAGACTTTGTTTGTGTTTCACTGAATATAAATGAAAGATTTGTGCCACGTTAATATGTTATAAAAGGGAACATTAATGATATAGGATAAGGTTGTATTCTTAGGCTTTTAGAAGGAAATTGAATTTATGTTTATTATCTGTCGTTGTGTTAAAGTTCGCCATTATATTGAATGAAATCAAGGATATGTTTAGAATAAAGAATTGGCATAATATTAAGAGATTGTGAAAGATATGAATGTTATCTTGTGTAGTCTGACAGAGCTACGGAGTCTTAGATTGATTGTGATAATAGTACATGATTAATGCATTAGCGAAGGTTAATATAATTCTTACTTTAGGAAGCTACTGTATAATATTTTATAAGTGTAATAGTAGTGTTTGAATTTTATATACCTTGTCTGAAACTCCCTTAAGATGGGATTTGATTTAGTGTTATTATGTGTATCAACTTTTGAGTATAATAAACCTTGCTTTTGATTCTAACAAAGAGTTTCTGTAATTTCTGGAATCCGATGCACCGCTTATAAAATATTAATGCGAACCTATGCGGGATATTAAAAGGGATATTTGAAAAGGGTATATTTTGGCCATGTCTGCAGAGTTGATAGGTATCATTAAGTACTGTCCTGAGATTACCTCTTGGTTGTTAATATTAATTAATCTAATAGCGCTAAGTGGCGCAGCGAAACAAATAAATTTCTTGGCATTTTACGAGAGGTAAATCTCAGACACTCTGGTACTGCCTCTATCTCGAGGAAATTCCATTGTCACTCAGAGGTACCACGTGCTACCCGATAGTGTATTACGGAGATAAAGCAACAAAGGTTTAAAATAAGTGTGGATAAGAAAAATCATCACAACATAAATGGCGCAGCCGGTAGGATAGTTATAATTAGGAAGAAAAGGTTACAACATAAATAGCGCAGCCGATAAGGTTAATATAGAAGGAGGTTTAGGTAGAAAAGATTGAATAAAAAAAAATACAACCGTTGTACAATAAAAGACAAGAATCGTTACAACACCAGCATACCACCCGTTGACTTATGCTTGGACTCGCTAAACTTTTATATAGTTTTCTATATTCGGCTAACAAATAATGTTGGATTCAATATCCACTTAAAATTTGAATAAATTTACTTCGCTGAAGTGCTCTTTATCTCAGTAATAAATTAATAATTTTTTCTTGCTTGCTTCTTCCATCAAGTCTTTCATATCCTCTCTCATACTAAATTTGTCACTCCTTAAATCATTAGTTCCAACTATCACTACCATCTCTTTTACTTTTCTTTTCTGTTTTACTATTGCCTTTGTTTACATCCTTTATTTTCACTCCCAGGAAGTTCGATGTAGTGACTCCTTCAAGTGTGAATTACAATACCATATGACTTCATTTTTCTTAGATTTTAAATTTCTTTGGTTGTTGTTGTTATTATTATTATTATTATTATTATTATTTTTACTTATTAATCGAGTATTTTCATTTAATTTACACTCCCAAATTTTAAAAAAAAAAATCATTAATTTTTTTCTTTCTTGATAATGTGATTTGACAGTAAAATGGACAAGTATCAGATTCCCTTTATTGTTTTTTCAGTAAAGGTTGTCATTTATGATAAGATCCAAAAATGCTATTAAATTTTTAAAAGTGCTTCTTATGGTCTCATGTGAGAAAGCTACACTCATAAATTATATGCTTTATTTTTGCAGGGCCAAACACAGTCTTCCCTTGTTTATCAGACTATATCTCCTCCTTATAGCAGTGTAACATTATCAAGTCCCACTAATGGAACATCTGCTACTTCTGCACCACTCCATCCTTTGTGTTCTAGTGTTGTTTTACATCAATCCTATCAACAATCAGTACAGACTCAGAATCAAAGCAGCTTATTGGAAGAGGATAGGTGACCTTGTGAATATATTAGCATTGAAAACTCTTGTGGCCAGTCAGTGTATACTGTTAGTTACAGAAATTGTACTGTTTACTCTTGAGAATGACTTGACACATAAAGTCAAAAGTTAAAACATTTTCAAAGACATTTCTAAAAAAAAAATGAAGAGATAGTATAGGTCATCATGAGTTAGCTGTTAATAATGCACAATGCTGTATGTGTACTTTTTGTAGCATTTGCATACGCCAGTTGTTTGAAGTCAGGATCAAGATATATAACAGACATCAAGTTGAAGCTCTTGAATGTCTGCATAGTTGTATCCTTTGAATTAGCTGATGAATTGTTGTATAATAAGATTACCGAATTGGCATTTTAAAAAATGTCCGTTTTTCTCCCCGTCCCAATTTTACTGTATAGTTTATAGGAATCAGGCTAGTCTTGACTTTTATCTTCAGTAAGTATATTAATTCTCTCAGCTAATTACCTTTTTTATTTGCTGTTTTTTTATAGTATCAGTTTACTTTGTTTTGTTTTTTAGATAAATTATTTTCTTTCTTTTTTTTTTTTAAGTTGTGTTAGTTAAAATATATTTTTCACATCTGTGAGAGGTAATGCCATTGTTTTTTTTATTTCTATATGAATTATATACAAAACTCAGATGTGATGGATTTCTTTTACATTTTACAACACACAAATCAGTTTGCCATCTTGACTCAAACATATCCACATGATCTCTGCTATCCTTTATAGAAACAGAAGATGACTGTGCTATCTCCCATCATATACAATGTGTGTGTGTGTGTGTGTGTTGTGTTGTGTTGATGGTTTCCTTGGATGTTTATTATGCTACTGAACATTCCAATGGATACATCTCAAACACATTTTCCCAATTCATGGGAAAATGCTAATAGAATGTTTTTTTTGAGTATTATCTGAATGAGAATGCTATTTTCTTGAAGCAATCATCTACCACTTAAAAATAACAACTGGTCTATTTGATACACAGATGAAAGACAATTAGGTCTTCTATCCTTTGTGTCTTATTGTTCTTTCTTGAGGACTGTAAAAAACTTTCCTTGACTCTTATTCTTGAATTCCAAAGAAAGCAGTGCATCCATAGAATCCGAGATTTTTTGAAAATGATATTATGTTATGAAATAATCATCATCGTTGTTTATTTATAATTTTACAATTATAAATAGGGAAACCAATCAAAACAAATAAGTAGTCTGTGTACACTAAGATAGCACTTGGAGGTTCTTATAATGTGAAGGAAAACCAGGCTTCTCTGTCATATGCTAATTGATGGATCTTTGATGCAGAGAGAATCATTTATGTAATTAGTGTAAAATTCTTGTTAAGAATTTAATACTAATTTAAACAGTTATTTTTGACAAATTGTATTTGAACTATGAGCTATGATTTTCACTAATTATTGCATTGTAGCAGGCTGCAGTTAAGCCACTGGTGTATTCACTTAGGAGTCTTATATTTTGAATATTTTGTCTCTTTGCTTACCATTAATGCTGTTTCATGTTGCTTGCCTTCTAAACAACTTCCATAGCTCAATTGGTATTATTGATATTCTTTGGTTGGAAAGATCTGGGTTCAAATCCTCTCTAGAACACAAAGAACTTTTATGTGGATTTGTTTTATCTGAACATGAGTTAGCCAGTCTCATGTAGAAGTGGAAGAGTTTCTCTACAGGAAACTTGGAAGGAATTCATCCTACAAACTGCCTGAAGACAGAAGAACACTCAATTTACAGGCACAGTCTCATTGCTTTAGTTGCTTTGGCCATAATTTCAATTCAGCTAACCAACCTTGCAAGCAAGCTGCAGTTGATATTTGAATCAGTTAAAGAAAATAAATAATTCCTTCAGACTGTCTCCCTTCCTTTGTCTGTTCATTGCCAAGCTTACCACTTTGCACTTTATATCTTCATTGTTTAATCAGTCTTTCTAATTTGGTTGTTGGCATAAGTGATTTGTGCTGTTGTTGGTCAATTACAAAAATTCAAAAGAAAATTCAATTTTTGTTTATGAAAATTGCAGTATTTTTGCCTAAGCCTTTTTAATTTCATCGATTGGCTCATTCTCATATGGTGGCATGATTAAATATTATTTAATCATGCAGCAGTTAAATAACATTTAACTCTTTAAAAAGTGCCCTTAAAACCAAAATTAAAAAGTTTTTGATTCAGAAATTAAAGTTGGAAAAAAATTGTTAAGATTCTTATTACTATGAAAATCACAATATTTATTGTGTTGTGTGAATATTTTCTTTTCCTTACTTGTTGAAAAAATAGTAAAACTTGAAACAGTGAGAGTGGCAAATAATTTTTCTTTCTCTTAACAACAAATATTGTTTTGAATTAGTAATGAACTGAACTGAAATTAGAATGCATACAGAAATATAGATCAATTAAAATTCCGAGTCAGTAAAAAATGTAGGTTAAATTTTTTTAATAAATATAATATTTAAAATGTTAATATTTTAATAATATTATTGAAACAGCCTCTTCACCTCAAGCTCAAGTACAAAATCACCAGAAAATGGACTCCAGAATAACTTATGCTAGTCAGATTACAAAAATCTTCACTTCAGTACATTTTACAAAGATAAATATTTGACTTCCAAGTTAATTATAAAATATTGATTTGGAATTACTTGTAATTCCAAACATTCGAATGGATTACTTCTCACAGTTGCTTTAGGTTTCATTGTAAACAAAACTTTGTGTTGCTTTAATGTGTGATGTCAGCACTTGTTATATGTTGTATAATGTTAGCTAATTTGTGTACACAGCTTTTAAAGTAAGATTAATGTTTTTAGTTTAAGGATTGATACACTGATGTCATAATTTTTTTAAATATTAAGAATATTTAATTTTTAGATGTAAATGTCATTTTTGTTTAGAAGTGTTGGTCAAGTTAGACCAGAGGTGGGTTGTTGTTTAACTTCCCCAAAGTATCAAAAAGGGGGAACAGAGAAAACTAAGTGCACCCTGATTATCTATTTTTAAATACATATTATTTTTCAATATTTATTTAAAAGAAGAAAAATTAGAATTTCCGAGAAATATTTTATTATTGTAGCTATTATTCTTCAGGGGGAAAATTTTTTTAGCTTTTCTACCATTTCTGCAGTTTCAGCATCCATAAAGTACAAACCCAAGTTCATGTTTCATCATTTATGTAAAAATATGCAAGTCATGTAAAAGTTATTTATTTATTTTATGGTACACTTTTGTAGCAATGTATTTCCTATTGTTTGCAGATAGATTCATAAATCACCTCATCATTCAGTGTTACATTCATTTCCATCTTCATCCTGATTGTTGTCATGTTAACTTGTAAAATACTATTAGTATGTAATTTTTATGTAGTGTTGGAATGATTCGGAAATTTATTTGAAACATGGGAAAAAAACTTTTACATTTTTTAAGTAAAAGAAATAAACATTCCCTCCCTTAATCACATCAAACATAAAATGGTTACTGTACAGGTGAAAAATATCAAGTATCACAGATATCAAATATGGTGTAAACTGATAGCTGTCTGTTGTGCCAATATGTTACTGTGTGGTTGAAGAACAAAGTTTCAAACATATAATGTTATGTTTAACTTTATTGAAAAAATTAGAATAATTAGTTATTAAGCCTTTAAATGTTGTTTTTATCTTTAAATTTATACTGTATATTGATTGCCATTTCTGCTAACCAGAAAAGAAAAAAAAAAGTATTCAGCATTAAAAAGAAACATTTTACATACAGTGTTTTTGTGCAGAAGAAAGGAATCAGAAATATATAGAAATGGCATCAAAGACGATGGAACCTCTGCACCTTCAAAAACTGCTAGTGTAGAGTGAACTCAGATTGTTGATCATATGTAATTATCTAAAAGCTAAAAGTGAAAAATATTTTTTTGTAACCTGTACATTTGAAATTTGTGAAACGATATGTCATCATAAACTGTAGAAAAAGATTAGATAAAATAATTAAATATATGTATATATATATATATATTCTCAGATCTTAACAATGTTAAAGTGAGAACTGAATTTCCGCTTTTCTTATTAAAATAAAATGCACTGTTACATTCCTGGCATTTAGGTAGATTAATATGTATGTATTTAACTCTTATATTTTACTTCCCAAAAGACTGTCAATCTTTCATATGCTGCAATATCCATAGCACCTTTGACACCTTGTGGGGGGATTTCTTTATTTTAAAGAAAAAAAAAAGCAAGTTAAGTTGTGTAGACCTACACAGTTACCAAGATAAATCAAATTATGATATTGTTTCTACATATATATTGTAGAATACTTACAGCCAGTAATCTTTTTTAATACATTTTGTGTATGACTTTTTTTTTACTACATAATAAATTTTGTAAATATACTTTTTTTAAAAGCCACATTTATTATGCTATGCAGTTTTATTAAAGTAATACAACTTCTCATCAGAAGCATTTCCTTCTGGAAAAATTTTTGATATTCAGATTTTCATGTTTTTGCAGTGTCAATTGATTTTTCACAAAATTTCACTGCTCATTTTTAATATCAGCACCTACAATTTTCAAAGTGCTCATAAAAAAAAATAGTCATTTGATGTTTTAGTCAATTTGTATGTACACTTTGTAATTGGTTAACTCCCAGCCATGAAAGGTTTCCTGCCTTTCATGGCTGGGAAAGACTAAGGATATTTATTTATTTACATAATTTGGAGACCTTGTGCTGAAGACCAAACATGGAACTTTTTCAAGCCATTTCAGACCTCCAGTAAGCAGGGCAGTGACCTCACACATATTTACCACTTAAAGACAATCATAAGCATCCATGACCATGATGAGATTTGAGCCCCCAGCTTGGTGATTGGGAGCAGGTATGTTAACCACTTGGCCAACCAAGGCCAAATGGTTATACCTGTATGGATAAACTATTTATTTTTCTAAAGTACTACATTCAAGGTCTTCAGTAAAATGAAGATTGGGACTTTTCTGACTAATCTTCAAAACCTGAGGCTGAGAGTAGTTTGTAAAGATTTTTATTCTGTAATTAAGCTTAATAATGCAGTACTGTGTCATCTGTTCTATCATGCTGAAGAGAAAGTCATTTAAAATATGAAGATTTGGGACAAAAGATCTGCACTTTATAGTGCAATGACATAGCAATATTTGCCCAACTGGAAAGATTAAAGTTTAAATCCTTGCATTGTATATGGGATTTAGAAACTAGGGGTTTATTTTTTTCCCACAGAAACAGGCCAACTGGCCTTTTAGTTTGCTTGAGTTGTCATTCCAAATTGAAGGAATAGATAACCATAGAGTTGAGTTGGTTAACATTTGCAGTTTAATAAAATCAAATGTTTTAGTGTCGGATCAACAATTTCATAAAAGTTTTTTATTATTATTTTATTAAAAATATATATTTATTAATCACAATTAATTAGAGGTGTAATTAAATGAAGTTGCATTTTTGGAGACGGGTGCCCTCCTGTCATAAATAGCACATTTTTTTATAGCAAAAAATTCTTTGTACATAAAGTTTAGCCATGTTATCATAATTTGAAATCATAACATAAAACTAATTGAATTCTGTTCATATTCAACAGTTTTTCTTCTTGCTGAAAAGCAACAACCAACCTTTGTGACTAAATGGATAGCATCTCTACTTTTCAATCAGCAGGGTTTCAGTGTGCAATCCACTGAGGCATCGATGTTTGTTAAAGTTTTTAGGCCATTTCATTGCCTGTATGAAACTATTGTTCTGGTTATTAGATGCAATAAATGGCTGAAAAAGTGCTGTGTATAATCTCTAAAAGGATTCTGGGATTATCTAGCTATAGATTGCCTCTGATGGAGTTATGTAAATCAGATGAAATGGAATGTAGCAAACACATATTACATTAGTATCATAGATTGGCTTTATGTTAGATAATACCTCCCTAGAGGACAAACTTGGTACTTTTTCAAGCCACTTTAGACCTCCAATAAGTTGTGATCATATCACGTGATGAAATTTATCTGTCAGCTAAAAATTTTCACAAATATTCATGTCCACATTGGGATTTGAACCTACTGCCTGTGAATGGAAAGCAGAAATGCTGGCTTGTAAACATACAATTATTATTATTATTATACAGGCACCTCTATGGAGTCCAAAGACTCGTCATGGGGGACCCAACCTATCCACACGATCTATCATACTTCTCCTTGAACCCATTAACAGACAAAGCACTCACAACTGGCTCTGGGTGACCCATTCCACTTATTCACAACTCACCAAGCAAAAACTCTAGTCCTCACAACCCTACTGACCACACCTTTATTCAACTTCCAGGGATGACCCCTTCACTGGTCCCTCTAGCCAAACACTGAAACATTTCCTATAAAACCCTTTAAGCAACTTAAATGTTTCTATCATATCCTCTCTTTTTCCCCTATCAATCAACTTCTATAATCCACACACCCTCAGTCTATTCTCATAGGAAACATTCCACAGCCTACTCACCTCTGAATCATCTCCACTGCTTCCTCATCCCCAAGAAACCCCAGGAATCAGACATGAGCACAGTAATCCAGATGTGCGTCAAGGCCTTATAAAGAGGAATAATTTTCTTATCGCTACATGTTAATGTGTTCTTCAGTAGCCAAGTACTCTTATGGGCTACCTTAGCAATGTCCTCTAAACTTTAACTCTTTGTCTACCACCACCCCTAAATCTCTAGCTTCATCTGTTTCCTGGAATATAGTGCCAGAAACATGGCTTGTAATCCATTTTTTCCAAAATGCATAACTTGACATTTTTCTACATTAAACTGATACCCAGTATCTTTTGCCTTTACTGACAGCCTATTTAAATCATCTTGCAAGCTCTCCACATTGCCTTGATTAACTATATTACTCTACCTAATTTTGCATCATCAGCAAACAACTGAATATTTCCTATATCATTTATGTACGAATTAAACAACAGTAGTCCCAGCACTGAACCTTACAACACACCAATTCATTATGAAAAATTTATGGAGACAACACACATGTTGTGGAGTAATTACTTTACTTTTAATTATGAAAATGACACAATGATTTGGCTTCTGTATCAAGTTCACCAGGAACACATACATATATGCACAGGACACAAGCTGCATGACACTACACAAAAGTAAGATAAATCTAAATTGCTTTAATTGTTTAACCTAACCTGACCTCTGGTATACAAAAATAAAATGTTTTATAGTGGAACTACATTAAACACATCTCTACGGTCCTCTTAATGTAAGGTTTTCTTGTGTTAGGGTTCTGCCATGTTCTGGATGCTATATAGGTTGTAAATGGGTGATCCAGATTCTTGGAATTACTACTCCATCATTCTTATTGAGATTCGGATGTTGTTTCAGCATCTCACAAACTTGGAACATTTTTTCAAACCAGGTTTTGGTGTGGTGTAGAGACTTAATACCTTTCCAGTTGGTTCTGTGACATGTTTGAAGTGGCACTTATGTTCATCTTTTCTTATTGGAATGGTGTGTCCTCTTTCACCTATGTAGGGTAGGTTGCAGGTGCACTGAATTTTGTAAACCCTTGGGTGGACAGGGTAAGGAAGGGGATCTTTGGATGAGCTGAGTATAATTTTTAAAATTTGCAGGAGGTTTGAAGATTGGTTGCCTTAATGTTTTGTTTATGTCATGTTCTATTTTTTAATCTTTTTTGCTGTTAACAGTATTATTGTGGAGGATCTTGTGAACTGTAAATACATTCCTAAGCCACCACAAACAAATCCATTTTATCATTGAGATTGAAAACAATAACTTCTTTTTCTACACACCTGCCACATGTCTTTCCTCAGGCTGCTTTTCATTTAGTCTACTACAAACCTACATTTTTTTTTTATGTTGGGCCCACATAAGAGAGGTTGGCTGGTCAACCTATAGTACGTTAGTATACCATATATGGGTAGTGGGTTGGGAAAGGAAAAAGTTATTTTCATTTAAAAGCCTATATGTTGTATTCCTTGGGAAATACGTCGGGGGGAGACTGTTTCACAGTACAGCAGTAGCAGGGATGGAGGAGGAGGAAAAGAAACTTGTTCTGTGGGTTTCAAGGTGTACGGTGAAAGGATGTTGGGTAGCAGCTGTATGTGTTCCGATGGGCTTAGTACAGAGTGGGGAATTATTGATGCTGTTTCAGATGAACATTTCCCCTGGAAATATTTGTAGAGCATTCAAGTTGCAGGGACCAAACATCAGTGTGAGAGTGAGTTGGTGAGAGATGGGTCATTTATCAGTCTAATTGCTCTCCTCTGTATTGAGTCGAGCATTTTGTGGGAACTTTTAGGAGCCCCACTCCAAATGTGAGCAGCATTCGATAGCTAGGTGGATTTGTGATTTGTATAAGGTTAACAGCTGTTTAGAGGTGAAGTAACATCTTGAGTGAAAGAGAAAACTTAGTTTTTTGGAAGCTGAGGATGCAATGGTTGTGATATGTTTATGCAAGGGTAATTCTAAGAAGAGAAATCTCATCTTGTCTGGGAATTTGAGTGTTATCAAAAATAATGCTTGTGGAGAATGGTTCTTTTTTTGTGAGAAATAAGACAGAACTGGGTTTTACTAGCGTTGAAGTTGACGGGGTTATCTGAGCCCCATTGGAGGATGACTTAGAGGTCAGAATTAAGGGCAGTGATGGTTGATGCTCTGTGGGTTGAGGCGAGTTGTGTAGAGTAGGGTTTGTCAAATGAAAGGGAGGAGTGCAATGTGCTGTTGTCTGCAAAAGTGTGTATTGGGTTGGAGGTCAATTGAAGTAGGTCATTGATATACAGAAGGAAGAGGGTTGGTGAGACAACTGAACTTTATGGGACCCCAGCATTAGTTGGATGGTGAGAGGATAGGGAGTCATCTACCATCACACATAGTCTGTCATCAGATAGGAAGCTGGCAATCCATCTGCAGAAGTCCTGAGACAGTCCAAATGATGGGAGTTTGCTTAGTAAGCCTTTGTGCCAGACCTGGTCAAAGGCTTCAGAGATATAAAGTGCAACTACTTGGGATTTGCCAAATTTCTCCATGACATTTGTCCAGTGATATATGTATAAGAGTAGATGCCGATCCTGTTTATTGGCATCAACATTCTACCTTGAAGGTAAAAAGATACGGGGGGGGGGTTGTATGTTGGGCAGTTGGAATGACTGGAGGGCATTTGCCATTGTCAGGTATGTGTGCATTAGAGGCAAAGTGTGAAGCTAGGAGGTTAGCTTTTTCTGTGGGTGATGTTGCAATTGAGCCAACTGGGTATGATAGGGGGAATAGTGTACGGCAAAAGTTATGACCAAGCTACATACACAAAAATTCATACTACCATCCAAACTTTGGTGGTAGTATGAATCCTTCAAAAACTAGGGTTCTTCAGCACCCTCAAACAGCTCTAACAAAATTTGCTCCATCGATCTGGCACTGAAGAAAGAATGTGAAATTATTAGCCAAACGTTTATAAAAAAAATACAAAAGATCCTCCACAATGATACCATTAAAAGCAAAAAAGGTTACAAGAATGCTATAGCCATTAGGGGAATATCAAAAAATACAACAAGGCAACCTTCTAACCTCCTACAAAATTAAAAAGTATACTCAGCTACATACACAAAATCCATCCCAGGGGTTTATGAAATTCAATGCACCTTCAACCTACAACTTTTTATTTAATTTTATTTTATTTTCCCACCAGAACTCAGGCTAATGTAAACAATCAACAAAACGTTTAGATTTATCTTTGTGTCCTGTGTATATGTGTATGTTCCTGATGATAACCTTGATACAGAGGTTAAAAGGTCATGTCATTTTCATAATTAAAAGTAATTAATCCAGAAGGTGTTTTTGTCTCCTTAAAATAAAGAACTGGTAAGCATACAAGTTTCCTAACCTCGTGTGTGCGCGCGCGCGCAAAATTGTAATTTAAAAAAGGTTGGAGAGATATTGTCAGGTAGAGGCACAAAAGTTTGCTATGACAAATTTTGTTTAAAATGGCATTGGTACTGTCATGCTCAGACTTTTTATGATTTCTTATATAGTTATTTTCCATTTATAGCTTCATATATATCACAAATGCTTCACTTCAAGCTTAACACATACTAGTTTCCACATTTTTTCTCCTTTTTTCGAATTTTTCTGTCGATTTTTCAAGTGTTTCGTATTGCACCAAGCCAACCTTTCCTGCCCTGTTCAGTTTAAGTGACCTGGAATGCCTTCATGGAACCACGGACACCGACTAGTGGTCCCACTCCAAACCTGCTGAATGCATCCCGCACCAAACTTTACTGCGAGTATGACACTGGTAACAAGCGTTCACCAGGCTGCCTCCACACTATCAGACTGGAAACAAAACCTGATTCATCGCTCCTGAGTACTGTGACAAACCATCTGTGATAGTTCTAGACCATAGTGAGCACTAATACTGTACGAAAAGAACTATATACTGGATTTCTATGGAAGAGCAGCGCCTCATCTGTACTGGTGCAAAGAGCACATGAACTGGAAATTGACCGTGGAAAATTACTGTGAAGAGATGAATCAAGGTTCACCTGCTTCCAGTCTGATGGCAGGGTGTAGAGGCAGCCTGGTGAATGCTTGGCCGTGGTTACAAGAAGTTGGCTCAGTACATTGATGTTCTGGATAATCAGTGCTGCCTACACTGGAGTTTTTATGGAATGGTATGAAGAGATGAGTGCTCTGGCTTGCACAGAGTCTTGACCTCAACCCCATCGAACACCTGTGAATCGAATTTTAGCGGCGATTGAGGTCCAGAGCAGCACGTTCTCGATCTGTCACTGAACTCAATGCTGCTTTGATGGGAATGGAGACAATTCCACCTGTTGTCTGCCACACATTGGTTGGAAGCTTCACTCAAAGGGTGTAGGAGGTGAACATACCCGATATTAGGGTTCGCCTGCTGGTATTGCAAATTGCCCAAGTGTCCAGATAATTATTGGTAGTTAGTGGGGAAAAAACCAGCTAACACCTTTTATTCCCATATAGGAAGCAGGCAAGGCTGCATTAACCCTATCTAACCTTTGGAGAGGTGAGTGGACAGTTCAATCTCCACTGATATCCAGAGGTAGCTGGCCCAAGGCTATCACTAATTAAGCAGCACGCGGTGAAGAGGCAGCTAACAAGTACTGCCATCTCGTGGTACCTAACCCTATCAAAATTTCAATGTAAAAATAATGGTTCTACGGTCAATTTTCTTGAGTTTATGGAACGAAAAACACACTTCCATTCCAGAGATTGACTAACTCGGGAACCAGTCGAAAAAAAAAAAAGGCTTAGAAAAAGTTCTAGTTGGCAACTAGAATTGCTCTTGGCGCTTTCTTCGAGCAGTTTAGTACTGAGGAGTAAACACCACTGTGTTTAAGGAGAAAGTGATACCACATTTTTATTCACTGCCATTATGCATTCATGGCCTGTACTGTTTAATGTGCCACCCTTACCGATATGCCACAAACTGCATCCTTTACACAGCGTGTTCAACGGCAGAATGCAGCTGGGCGAAAATGATGTGCACGTTATGCTATGCTATGCTATCTTTCAGCACTGGGAAGTTATCAAGATGATCCCAATAAATCCTGTCTGAGAAATCCTCACAGCCACAAATCACAGAATGATCAGGTGAACGAGGGGGGACATACAGTCGGAAAGGGATCGATCGGTATGTGGGGAGGCGGCGAGTGATCCTGCATGAAAATGACAGAATCGATGCACAGGCGCTGCTGTAGCACAACAAAATTGTTTATCATATTGTGATACCACGTTACCTGTTTGGCAGTAACTGAACAGGTCACAGGACCAGATGCGAATATCCTCAAAGAAGAATTGTCCAATGATAAACGAAGCTGCAAACCTGTACCAGACAGAGTAACTTTGGGTGAATGCAGGTATTGCATTCTCCATACTACCCGGTAGTTGTGGGTATTCACAACTCCGTTCAGGTGAAATGAACCTCATCTCCCCACAAAATTAATGGCCATGCAGTGCCCTACTCCACTCGAGCAGGGAATGTCAGTTGTCTTTCAAAGTCCTGCTGGCGCAACTCATATATCAAGGTTATCTTGAATGTGTAGTAATACAGATGACAAGTTATCTGTATTTCACAACAGCTCACAGCAATTGAATAAAGTTGCTACTGCCGTTATGTAAAGCACATCCATGTATCTTGATACAGCATGTGCACTACAAGAACCAACGCTGTTATTCATGACCTGCTCCACAATGATAGCAACTTCATTCACTGTGAACTGACTGGTTTGCGACCTCTACCAGGTCTAACTTCTAATGATCCTGTTTCTTCAAAATGACTAATCATTTGTTGCAGAGCGCATGGAGATTGTGAACCTCTTCGACATTTGTCATTTAGATCAACTAAATTCGTGAAGTGCAGCAACAGCATTGCAATTCTTAAGATTAGTATAGCTTTATGAGAAAAGTAAGATGGGGAAAGATTAGTGCCATTACTGTGGACGATGGACGATATTAACAACCAGAATGAAGGGAAAAATCTCTTGTCCATCTTTTTAAATCCTCCTGCTGAGTTGTGTGATATGCAAATACAATGCGTTTTGTGTTTACAACTCGCCTAGTGGTTAATTTTGGAACTACTGTTTTTTACCTCAGATTTTGCTTCTGCGTGATGCACAATGTATTCCTACAAAGTTTTGCAGCATTTAAGAGCCTGTGTAACTCTGGATGTGACGTTTGCACACCACGGTGCATGACTGCTCGAATGAAGACTTCTTGGTTTCGAATCTAGTCGGCGACTAGAAGAAAATTTTTTTAAGTCTTTTTCTGACTGGTTCCTAAGTTAGTCGATCTCTGGCAAGGGCAAGCGGATTTTTCGTCCTGTAAACTCAAGAAACTCCACCGTAGAACCCATTTTATTTCAGACATTAAATACGAGTATTAGGATTAGGGACCACGAGATGGTGGCACTTGTTGAGCTATCTCTGATTGGGTACCAGTGGAGATTGAACTGTCCACTCAGTCTCCAAAAGTCAGATAGGGCTTAAACGGCCTCGCCTACTCCCTATATATATATACGGGAATAAAAAGGCGTTAGCTGTTTTTTTTTCTTTTCAGTATTTGGATCACAACTCCTTAACCATAGACATTAATTTTGATCACACTATTTCATCGAAAAGTTAATGGTTGGCCATCGTAAGTGCGTGTGGTTGTAAGTCGTACCCGTCGTAAATTGAGGACAATGATTATTCTGATCTCCACTTACAATGGGGTTCTGTTCCAACGATTCCGTCGGAAATCACTATTGAAACATAAGGATATGTCAGCAATTAAGAAAACAATGCTAAAATGTGGCAGTCCTTTTTTATTATATTTTTCTATTTTTACTTTTTGTTTATAGTGAAATAATACGAATCTGTACTGTGCGACCACAGAAGCGAGACCCCTCGTCACTTCGCATTACAGAAGGCAAATCCATTCCGATAATAGGGTAATCGATGCGTTTAGTGGGATGAGTGTTCATTACATTATTATGTGTCAGAAAATTAGTTTTTCTTTTATGAAAATACTAGTTTTCAAAGTGGTAATTATTTTGCTTGTACAAAAGTTGGAAATTTTTCGTATAAAGTACGTGATTTCGCGTGTTGGTAACGAATTCGTACATCGCCCTATTCCTTTCTCCCTTTCAACATGAATTGACTCTTCTTGGCACATTGCCAGCTGTAGGTCTCACATCTGTGGTCGGACAATAGCTGTTCTTATAATTTTCATAACGGACATCATCCCTATGCACATGGCATTCCTTCCTCCTCATATTTGTCTTAATAAGATCGCACAACCATTTCGTTCACTTCCTGTTTCTTCTTCGAAGTCTAGAGACATATTCCTATATTGTATCATTAATGTATTTTTTAAATGCTTATCCTTCCCATCTACCAACCGACACCATGGGATTGAACGTAGTATTCGCCTCAGTTGGTCATAATTTCCTGCTTTGAACTTTATCATGCAACCTTTTCTCAATGGAATATCAATATAATTAGCCACTTCCCACTTCAATACAGCACGATCACTGTCTCAAACTGGAGGCAGAACAGTCACGTCTTTTACTGATGTCCCTCTGACACTATTATCAGGTCTAATAATCTTTGACCTCGAGTTCCTCTGTCACATGCTGCTTAAGGAAATTTTCACGCAAAATTTCAATACATTCGGCTTCATTCTTTTCACGAATTTCACTGCTACCCAGTCAATCTTCAGATAATTAAAGTCACCCATGATGATTAATCGATTAGTATCCATTAGGTTTATTTGGCTTTAAACAACATAAGCAATGCTTTTCCCAAAATTTAGCGTAAAACGATTGAAAACTTGAACTGAGTAGAAGGGGAACACGTGCAAACACAGACACTCTTTCCCATATCCCTTCATTTCATTGAGGTTAGGCAAAATTTTCCATGGGATCTTTATCTATGTAAGAAACTGTGATATTCCAAATTTTGTCGAAAATATTCCAATTTTGTCATTGCAGAGGAAACAACTGTTCTATAACCCTCCTCTTTCATTTTATCCTGATTGGGCTGGATTTTTCAGAAGACCTTAAGCAATATTATATTAGAAATATTAGAAATAGCTATGACGGCAAAGGACTCGACTCTCCAGTTAATCTGCATCTCTTAAGAAACCTTCAGAAACAATATATTCGAAATCGTTTGAAATGTACATAGACTTGTCGAAATGTCTATGAAGGAGAGAAGAAGCATGATACTTTTTTTTAGAGTTTTTCGCTATGTTCAACGTACTCAAATTCTATCATTAATTGGATGTAAAGCTTATAATGTGTGCTTGCGCCCTGTTGGTTACCCACGTCGAATAAAAGGGGCGCATCGACAATATTCAATTTAGAATCAGTTACAGCAAAGCGAATTTTGACTCTAACGATTCCTCAATAACAGTCAGTACTCACCACAATAAAATTCGGATGATGGTCTATTATGCCACACTTGTAATTGTATCAAGAAGCACTGCGGATACCTGATACAATTATTAGTGTATCATAATCTTATGTCAAAATTGTTACACAGTGGGTTAATTATCAGTTAAAGTTACGTTAAACAGCATTGTATCGCACGAATCATGATTAATAAATTATAGCATTTTTAGTTTCATTTTTAAAATTGAAAATACTCCTTTCACTTCTTCATCATTTACAACCATATTCTGTGTCAGAATAATATAAAAGAGCCAGAATGATACATAAAAACTTATTTTTTTACCACACTTTCTAGATGCCATCTTAATTTCAATGTTTATGGTACTACGTTCGCAGTATGAGTCTGTATTTATTGGACCCACGTAAACGTCACTTTTGTGATTGTAAGTTGTCAGTGATGCGTGATTATATGCTTGGTCAGACCTCAAGAAGTTTGGAAATAAGGGAAAGAGAACACGTCGGAGATGTAAACAACAACAATAGAGAAGACAACTCTGGGTTAGCCCTTCATTTCTCGAGGACAAACCATACCATCGAATGGAACAAAAGTTCCATGCCCTGTTTAGAAGATTTCCGCTCCCGAAACATAAAAGAAACTATAGCAGTCATTCGTTATAACGCAACCTCAATAGAAATCGAGGATTAATTCTAGAAAACAACTCCATAACATTTGGAAGACCCTCATAAGATCCTTAAGCACGCCGGAGCTAAATTTCGCTGCTAATTACAGAACGTTCCTGCATAACAACAGTTGATATCATGCACGCTCCATGCATTTGATGTACGCTTTCTTCTGTATTTGTAAAAAATGCAATTGTATTCGGTTCATTCCTTCACGAACAGTTTAAGTTGTTTTGTATCTCTTTTATACACCCTGACGAAGCCAGACAGCTAAGTTGCCGAAACTTGTTGTTGTTTTTTACTTAGTATCAATTATTAAAATCCTTCGGCCAATATACAACCCATTTTACTTTAATTTCTTTCTGTGTTTGCTGTTTATAATAAGTTTTAATAGCTGGTTATAACTTATAACCAGCTTATAATGCTATAAGGTAGACAGACAGTTCTTTGGTATTGATATGAAGTTAGGATGGATGAGTTGTTTTAAATTATGACCGAAGCAACTAATGCTATAAGGTCAGTGCATTATACTTGTTAACATGTCTTTTAGCTGATTTTCTAATTTTGTGGAATGAAAAAACCCTAGTTTCCAGGAGGAAAAAACTAAAACTTCACTTCGGACCATCTAACTCACCTTCAGTTGAAAAGCCCTTATAAAGATTCTTCTGTTCCTGCATAGGATTCGAACCCATGTCTTTCCAACCAAAGTTCATTAGCGTTACCGACCGAGTTTTGGAGTCTCGAAAAGTTGAGGAGAATGACAAGAAATAAATCTCATTTTTTAAAACTTTATACTTTGCCACATTAATCAGATCTTCGTTCTCGTTTGACTTTTTTTTTTTTTTTTTTTTTTTTTTTTTGACTAAAGAGATTTAAGACTGTATATCGAGTTGGTGCGAATGCGCTTCAAACCGTTTAGGAGCCTAGGTGTGGCAGTGGAGGAGTCGAAAGTAAATGAATTTTGAGTTGAAGTATATTTTTGACTAAAGAGTTTGAAGACTGTGTATCAAGTTGTTGGGAATGCGCTGCAGGAGGTTCAGGAAGCTAGGTATCTAGTTGTCATAGTAGAGGAGTTAATATTGTCCAATAAAGAGAATGAGCCAACCGGACTGCCGTGCTCAAGTGATTATATGCTTGGTCAGACCTCAAGAAATTTGGAAATAAGGGAAAGAGAACACGTCGGAGATGTAAACAACAACAACAGAGAAGACAACTCTGGGTTAGCCCTTCATTTCTCGAGGACAAACCATACCATTGAATGGAACAAAAGTTCCATGCCCTGTTTAGAAGATTTCCGCTCCCGAAACATAAAAGAAGCTATAGCAGTCATTCGTTATAACGCGTTATAAATTCGTTATGATCGAGTAAGTTTCAACAAAATGGAAACAGCGAAGCGTATGCAGAGGTGAACAGCTAAGGTGACTAATGAGTGTGAAATGCTTAAAAGTGATAAATGGATAGATGAAGGCATTGTCGATTGCAGAGTTTGTCAGTAGAAGGTGTTACATATTAGTAATATCAATTAATAATATGTATCTATAAAATATGAGAGAGAAACTGGTGATGGAATTTTACTGGATAGAACCGAAGAAAGTTATTAAATACATAGTAGTAGTAGGAGAGAGAACAAAGTATCATCCTTGGAAGTTGAATAAGAATGAAGTAAGAATGGTGAATTTTATTATTAACATTTTATTTATGACATGTAGTAAATGAGGGTGCTGAAGTTATTGCCGCAGAAGAGTGTACTGAATGATTAAAAAAGAAGTGGAGTACTTTAAAATAGATCTATCGCGATAAGTGTCCTGGGTCTCTATGGAATGGCCCATTAATACCAAGATGAATTTACCATAACGACATTTACCAGACTTTTGTGAACCCTGGTTATAATCTTATGCTGTACTTATATTTACTTTGACACTTGAGCTGTCCGGTGTTATCGAACTGCATGTAATCTTCCCAAGATAATACGATTCCCTCGTAATCCAACACACCAGCATCGAAAGGGATTGCTGAACTGTGAAATACGCTATAATGCAAAGCAAAATCTTCTTTCTTCACTACATCCACACGACACAAACACGCACACACACTAGTGGGGAAGTTCAAAGGGTGCATCAGTATGGGAATAAGGAATTAGAACGAAAGAAAATCTTTTGAATTTTGATTAAATAACAAAAATGAAACTTATCTAATTTTAGTGTAATATCAATTACTAATCTGAAATAAATATTATTAGCAAATTTAAAATGTTAAAAACTCCTTCTGCCATGGTGAGGTAAGGAAACTCTATGTAAAGTTAGTTCTTCGACTAGAAGAACCAGAGTTCGAATCTGTCCGCGATGCGAGAACCCTTACGGGGACTTTTCAAGTGAAGGCGAGTTAACAGGTATGCTAGCCTACTGAGGTGGCATGAGTTTCCCCCCCCCCTAAAATTCGGGTTTTCATCCAGCAAACCAAGTAAATTTAGGAGGAGAACACGCATACGCACAGAGGAAGTTGTAGAAAAAAATTCAAAGGCGAGTGACCGATTTGCTGAGCGATGTTAGGAATGTTCCCTACATTGATAGATTGAGAGTTTATAGATTACAGAGGTTGGTTTTATAGGCGGAGAAGAGGATCTAAAACTACATGCTCTGCTACTCCAAAGTTTTGGGTTAGGCTAGTTAGAATTGCAATCAAAGTAATTATGGCTATGAGGACAATAATCTTCTCAAGATAATCCAACACACTCTGTTCCTCCATCTTAGAAACTTTCGTTTGCTTTTTTTTTTTTTTTTTAATCTAGATCTTATATCCAATCAGCTTGGTAGAGTTTTTCATTCCATAAAACTAGCAAATCTGCGAGAACACACGAAATTTACAGACATAATATACCAGATTGGATTCATAGCCTCAGTTTCTTCGACCATAATTCCAAACAACTCAACCCGATTCAACTCGTTAAACAATGTAGGTATAACGTATGTGTGTGTGTGTGTGTGTGTGTTTACATATCTCACGTAAAATTACACACACACCAGAATGCTTCGCTTATATTTATCATTGTACGGTGGTTTAATAAATTTAAATAATTTTTAGTGGAGAAGCAGAGAAAAAGAAATCATTGCACCATTAACTTTACATTCAATGATAAAAAGAGAAAAAATGCAGATATAGAATATGAATAAAATGAGGTCAGGGAGATAACTCTCTGAGAAGAGTTCGGGACTACTTCTTCCATGGTCACCCAGCTCATCTTGGGAGAGTGCGTATTTTGTATGTGTGAATTTTAAGGATATCACAAAATATCCATGCTCAAGGCGGGATTCAAACCCGCAGCCTTTTGGTTGGAGAGAGGATACGCTAACCACTCGGAATGAATAAAATAGAATATAAAAATAAAAATAGCGGAGTACGAAAATAGAAAAATAAAAATGTACTTTAAAATGACGCTTTCTCTGCTTGTCTGTTATCTTCCTTTAAACGTTTCTTAAAAGGAGGAAGAGAGAATCGAGACAACTTAAGTCAAATTGTGAATATAGGTATGTATCTTGAACCAGCAACCTCTATGCAACTAGTAAACAAGTGGAACGGCTGGTGGCAGCATCGCTGGGTGCGAAAAAGAGCCAGAGAGAGAGAGAGAGAGAGAGAGAGTATTTACAGTTTCCGCCACACGCTAACTAGCTGTTAGTTCCGCCTGCTTTGGTCTGTGAATAAAGTAGTCCATTGTATTTTTTTTGTTGTTTTGTTTCTGCGTGTATGCGAGTTCTGGCCTGCCGGAAACTCAGTAATGACAGGCTAAACTTATTGTCGTGCATGATTTAATATTACTACTGCGGACAGCTGCTAGATCCCCTTTTTGCCGTCCGTGAAATATGCGGCGATAGTTGCCGCCGCGTCCAGGTATATGAGATCAGATATGAACAAAGTACATGATTTTTAGCAGGCTGACCCTCAGCACACGTGGGTTCTTCTGTGCATGACCGTTAAATAGCACTTCCTTCCTCGATTATCCTGTCGATTTAAGCGACTCGGGAAAGACGGTCGATATCACCGAGTCTGTTACCTGTGATTTAAAAAGGAAATAAAGGTTGTACACAACTGGATTTCCTTAAGAGACATATACACCGTGCCATTTGGTTTAACAAATAAAGCACGTCATTACAATCGACGTCACATTGCATAAAAAGGTGCAATAACTCCATGAATGTATTTTAATATACATTTTTGGAGTGATTGCACTTTTTTTTATCTTTTTTTTTTATCTCACTTGTGGGATTTATTTTGATCTCTGCATTAATTTGCATTCATTACTTTAAAGTTTCCATTGTAAAGTAACAAACATTCGAAATTAAAATTCAGTTTTTGCTTTGCATATTGATGCTTTTAATGGCATGGGATATAGTGCAAGGATTTTTAAATTAGTTTGCAACACCCAAGACGTTGTTAGTAACCTAAACCTGGTTACATATTTCAGAAGAATTGTTAAAATATTAAATGAATATGGTTTATACATAAGAGATTACAATTTTAATTATCTTTATCTTTTTTAATTATCTTTTATTTTTATTTTTTTAGAAAAAAAATCAAATGAATAACATGCTTTGGTTAGGATTGAAGACATTTGCAAACGCTTCTACCTTTCACTGATTTTGTGAGAAAATTGTTAACGTTTACCGTTTGTACAATGATGCCATTATTACCTAATAAGAAGGAATGCATAAAAATATCACATGAACCTTCTCCTAATATAGTCCCTCCTAGAGTATAAAGACAATTGTAGCCTTTTCAGGAGGGCATCGTATGATTAATAGTATTTGTATATCTTTGTGTACTCAATTCTATGCTTATTCCATTAGTTCGCTTCTTAAAAATATAAAAAAAAAACGATTTTTTTTAAAAATTTACTTTCTTGCTCGTTAAAATTTTGTAAGATTTCTACACATTATAAAGTGGATAGTTAACTCAGTAGCATAACAAGGCAAATTATAGGATCTCTAACGATTGCAGAATACGTTGGTGCCTTTGTAGTATGTAAGTCCTTAGTCAAAATGCCTTTTGACTGAAGGAAAAACGCTGTTCACTGAAATTGTGACGAAGGTATTTTTATATTTTAATCTAATTAATACATTAGAAATGTGTTAGCATTTGATAATTCATAAGTAAATTTTAAAAAAAGTTACAAAATTGAAATAAAAAGTATAAAAATCTTTTATTTGTCATTTTAATTCTAATTTCAAAAATATTAATTTTCTTGAATTTTAAATTCAAAATTCAGAAACGTAAAAATGTGAAAGTTTAAGAATGATCCTATACTGGACTGTAATTAATTATTAATGTTTGGCTTTTCTTTCTCCTTACTACCAGAAAATCTCCTATGATACTTGGAATGACTGATTGAACCAGGATATGTTTACATTAAGGCCCAAGAATGTTACTGTTACTGTTACTACTCCTACCTAATAAAAATGTATGGTTAGCAGACTTCAGTAACATTACGGACTCTTGTTGAGATCTGTGAACCACACAGCAAATGCATTGCAAGTGTTTACGTTAATTAACAATTTCAAATAGTAATAATAATAATAATAATAATTTCAGTCATCAGCAGCCAATGCTTGATCAATAGTGATATGCATACGAAATGATTTTGCAATTTTTTCAGCATTAAATTCAATTCCGTTAAAACATAGCAAGTCCTTCCTCAAATCCTTTAAGTCAGCTAATTAGTTTAAAAAATTAAATCTCTGTATACAAGCATAATAAATACTTACGTACTTAAGGTTTCTAAGTAATTATCCTGAATCCTCCAACAAGAACGCCTTAGCCCTAACTTTTTTGAAATAGGCTTCCACTTTTGTCATCAGAATATTAGTACGATCTTCTTTAGCTGACGTGCATAGACAAAGGGACACAAGGATAAGCTAAACGACTGCCAACATTACATCCTAATCCAGTCAGTATTACTGCGTTGAATTTTATGGGAATGCTATGTTCGTTGTTTCTCAGTTGTGAAGTTAAAAGCCAAGGTGTCTTCATGGAGGGAAAAAAAAAATCTACTTACCTGTTACCTGAACTAAATAAGTGCGTGTTCACGCAAAACCACTTAAAAGTAGTTAGGTGGAGTGACTCTAAATTTTCCTTAGTTGTAATGACTTCCCTGGAAGAATTTATTCTTTGAAATGGGTATTCGTTTAGCAAACTGAATTACTTTAGAAGTAATTGGCTTATTTAGATTCGATGCTTGAGAAATTAATCTGTAAAATTCATAGTTTTTTTTATTGGAACAAAAGTATTACATTCAAGAAATTCCTTCCCTCCCCCTTTTCCCCTTTTATAAGCTATCCATTTTGTATTATTCAACAATTGCGCCTGTTAAAACCAAATTAAATATGGCGAGGTTAATGTTTTAGGTTTTTTTTTTTTTTCAAGAATACTTCTACCAACACAAGCGTTATATTTTTTATAAATATGTAAAAAATAAACGAATAAACAAATAAAGCTGCAGTATATAAGTATTATCATGCTAACTATCAAAGTGCTAAGTTTGGTATTAGTCTTGTGATTATGTTTAAATGAAAATTCCAATTTTTGTTACATTGTTGCATTTTTGACAGTATTCTCATATTCTTCTTCTTCTTCAACCTGGGTCAGTTTTTTGCTGGACGAAGTTCTCTCTTAATTTTCTCCATTCCACTCTCCTGTCAGCTTTTCTCGTCAGTTGCACTCCAAAAATCTCTGGATTCTCATCTTGTTGTCTCTTCTTTGGTCTCCTCTGCCCACTCCCATTCGTAGTTCCACACAACATGGTCTAAATTAATAACTTCTGTTATTAATTTAGACCATGTTGTGTGGTTATTTCTTGATACAGTGTGACTCTTCTATTTCTATTTGAATGCATAATGCATTAAACAATGTCCTGTACACCTGTTAATATGGGTCACAAACAGAGTTACCAAGAGAAGAATGATAATTCTCAATTTTTGAACCACATCTTTAGTTAAATTTCAGGTTACGCTACCATATTAGCATATAATAAGACACACTGGTCGAAAATTTTCCTCAGAGAATCACTTGTAACATCACCTTTGAAGGAATTTTCCCAAGAGTCATGTTACCTCGCTGTACCTTTCTTTTTGTTTCTTCTGTTTGTCCATCTTTGATTTTTATGATCTGTCTCAAATAAACATGTGAACCTATTCTCTCTACTTCTCCATCTTTCATTATAATTATTTTTGATGTTTTATAGTATAAAGAAACTAATGGCCTAACAAAAAAATAATAATAATAATTATTAAAGTATAAATAATTTGAAATAAAAATGTTCTAAATTTTTTAAGTTTGCATTTTGGTGACTTTTTTTTTCTTCTCAAAAATGTGGCGTCGTTTTGTAATCTTCACACCTATGTAATGTACTCATAGTAATAATACAGTCACAGGTGAGTTGGATAAAGGTGATGGGTATACGGGGATACTACTGAATTTTGCAGAGGCTTTTGACAGGATATAGCATGGAATTCTGTTAATAAATTGCAGTGCAGGGGGATGGGTATGAAGTAGGGGATGTGGATAAGAGAGCGGCTATTGGAGAAATACCATCAACCATGTTTATTCAGGACTAGTCTAGTAGAAAGCTTTTGACTAGTGGCGTGCTAGGACTCGGCAGTTGGGCTACTGCTATTTAATTTGTACATTAATGATATAGGAAATGATCTGAGAGGAAATATTCAGTTGTTTGCCGATAATGAAAAAGTGGGTAGAACAACAATAGTCAATAAAGGTTGTGTTAAAATTTTGCAGGATGATTTAATAAGTAGACTGGAAGTATGAGCAAAGGAGAAAGGTGCGGTTTTAATGTGGCAAAGTGTAAGGTTTTGCATTTTGGAGTGGAAAAAAAATGATATCTGTGTACTATATTGATGGAACTGTACTCCAGAAAATTGATGAATCCTGGGAATTGTGTGTTTTAGTAAACAGGGAGTAGAATTTGAGAGAGCACATTGCAAAAGTGGCTAAAACAGCTCATCAGATTACTTGGCTGCTGAAGAACCACCCTGAAGAGCAGAGATAAGCAAGTTATCATATCTCTTTATAGCACCTTGATAAGGTCCTGTGCACAGATCTGGTCAACTGGGTTTCTTGGGGATGAGGAAGAGGTGGAGTGGATCCAGAGACGAGTGACCAAGATGGTGGCAGATCTATGGAATGCACTTATGAGGATAGATTGGAGATTTGTTGGTTATAGAAACTGGTTGATAGGTGAAAAAGGGGTGATATGATTGAGACATACAAATTACTGAACAGTTTTTAGAGGATTAATACAAAAGAAAAATTTCAGAACAGGTCTAGTGGAAGGAGAACCTAGGTTTTCTTCTGATATTTCTTGCTGGAAGAGGTAAATTAGTTAAGTAGGTTGCCAAAGAGTTTGTTGTGAGTGCCATGACTCTGAATGAGTTGAAAGCAATGTAGGATAGATGTTGCGCGAAATTTGGATAGTGCTTGGCATAATGTTTAGGGCCTCCCTCGATGAGTCTATGAACTTCTTGGAGTTTCCATTGTAATAATCATAATAATGTACTTCACCGAAAGAAAGAAGCATAATTATAAACTAGATGGATTCCTAAAAAAATCACCTGAATTTTCTGATGAAATATCCGGAGATTTCTGAAAAATCTCTGGATATTTCAGCTTTTATGTGTATAGAATTTTCGATGAAGACGCACAAACACTAAATGATTTTATAATGCTTTGTTCCGTTCGTCGATGAATAATTCATCATCATCATCATCATCATCATCATCATCCAATTCCTAGTATGTACTCTGACAGTATTACTATCATGTGATAGTATGACATGAATACTGAGTAATTTATGATTATGTATTTTGAGAGTTGGTAGGCCATTGCAATGCCTACCAACTCTCAAAATACATAATTGCAATGAATATTCATTATAGTCATAATTTATTGGTTTTATATTGTAAATATTAAACGCTATATACAGTACTATAATGTGTTTGCCGATTGCAAATATTAAAACGTTTTAATAAAAAACACTATGATGTACTTGCCGATAGGAGTCGTTAAGACTGTTCCAGCAGACGATTTCGTCTGCCTGTCCTTAGGGGAATAAAAAAACTGTATTTAGTGGGATTGAAAGAAACACATTTTACAATGTTAGTTTATTTACAAATACTGTTATTATGATTACAGTGATTCGGTGATGCGACTAGAGCTTGTCGGAATTAAAAACATTTTCTACCTGAGCTCTCCCTTGTAAGGAATTAATTTATTGCTTTATTTTATGCTTATTTTTTCTATCTAATCTATATATTATGTGGAATTTAAGTTATTTGCTTCTATTTTCTTTTACGATCTTTCATTAATCTTAAATATCTAACGAAAATAAACATTTTATAGCGAATTAAAATAAATTTCTATTAACAAAAAAGACTTGACTAGATTATTACTTGACATGATATTTCAATGTCATAGGAAACTAGATTGGCAAGCTGATATCCTATAACTAAATTAGGCTTGAATAGACTAGATGGTTACATCACAGATGTCGAAATCAAACTCGCAGCTTTCAGAGTTTTTTTTTTTTTTTGTGCAGCCTAACATTCATTTTACTTGGTTTAGTAAATGCCACATATTTCCTGATATAGTAGTGTATATGGAAAACTTTCTGTCAATAATTCTGGTTGACTCTTACACATCTTGCCGGACAAAATGTATGGCTTACGACCGATTTCAGTTTTAGATCCATAGATTAACTTTTTGAATAGGGTATATTGTCACAAATAATTGACTTATGTTAGCTTGAGTTTAAACACGGCTCAAGAAGGCTAGTTCACAACAACTGCAGAAAGTTACTTAGTCTTCATAGTATGACAGCTGTTTCATATATATCAGCTTTACCCATCTGAATGGCATAATTTTTTTTTTTAAATCGTCCAGTCCATACAAGCCCAATATTAGGCAAGAGTTTTATCACATGAGATTATATATGTGTAACCGATACACCTGTTGCACATGTCTGGCTTTAAAGAAACCTCTGTTTCACTTTAAATTTCGTTCCTTGCATTTACTTTCTTTTAGTCTTTCTGCATTCAGTAGTTGTAATTTTTCCTAAGAGAGGATAAATCTTGTCCACAACTTCTGAGAATTACCACAGAATAGTGCTTACTTTTAGAATAACCAACTTGGACGAACGCATATGTGATATATGTCTCTAAGAATCTGAAGAACTATCCCCTGGCTGTTTGTTTTTTCTTGGATCTTCTGGAGTCCACACTTTGGCAATCATAATGTTGCCACTCGAGGAGCTATGTTTTTCACTGGACCATGAAAGAGAGTGACCAGCTAGTGGAATATAACCATTTGGTCCACCTAGGGAAAAAAAAAAGCAATTAATAGATGAAAGAGTAAATAACTCTTAATAAATTACTAATATAAATCTATTATAGGAAATTATAGGAAGCAAATATTGCAAATGATATATAGCGTAGAGATAGAATTAATTCAGTTTGTATCTAATCAAACTTCATGAGCATTAGAGTGAGGGTAGAGCTGAACAAAAATATACGGTCAATCTTAGGTTACCCCCCTACTTCGAATTTCATTTGACATAGTTTCAACTGTCCATTACTATACTGCGAACAAATCGAAAATTTCCAAATTTTCTGGGTATCTATCTATCTATATATAAATATTGTCATAATTGCTATGAATATAAAATCTCAGCGCATTGGATTTTCATATTCTATTTTATACGAGAGATGATATTATCGCGTAGATGATAGATATCTCGTAGATGATATTATCGCGGTGTGCATAAATTTAATCTGTGAATCAAGACAGTTTTGCATTTTTTTTATTGTGTGTGTTGACATGTATACACTATGTATAGTGTATACATGGAGCCCTGATACAGTTGTAATTGTTAATTTATTTGTACATGAGAAATATGAAGGTTTTTTTTGTTGTTGTTTTATTTATTTATTTGAGTGTGGGAGGGGAGAGTGTTTCGGTGCGTTTCGGTTGTCATCTGCTGATTTTTGCTATAGTGTTGCTTATGAAGTGAAGGAATAGCATTTGTTTTTATATTCTGGTTATGAAAACTTTTCTTTCTTGCTGGGATCTTGGCGTCCTGTATATCACAATGCACTCCGGAACATTTTTAATAGCAACTGTTTTATGCTAATAGAGTGAAAGGAATTGTACAATTTCTAATGTTGGTGTAATTATAATATAATTTGAATTTTAGTTAGTTTCGGTGAAATAGAATTGGGAAGTTATCGAGTCCTTCCTTTCTATTTTAAGTGTGAAATTTAACCAATTTTGTGTGTTTTACCCACGAAAGGTTGTAAACCTAACGTATATTAATACCACGAGTAGGCTAAGGGCGAAAAATCCGGAAGCTCTGCTTTAGAGAGACAAAATATGAAACTTTTTCAAACCACTTCAAGCCCTAATAAACAGGACTGCGTTCCCACGCCAAGCGGAAACGCATCTACCACCTAAAACCTGGAGTAAAAGTTATAAGATTGAAATATTGTAAATTTGCAACTATGGTACACTTGCAGTCCTTATCTATTGCCTGAAGAAGATTGCTTCATCTTAATAAAGAGATCTTTAATTGGTCTTAAACTTATGTCGATAATAGTTTTCAAACCTAGAATAATAATTTCTTTCCAAGGCTACTTTATTTATTTATTATTATTATTTATTTATTTATTTTTACGTAGTACTGATTAGGATATCTGTTGTTCCATTCACATGAAATTGTGGCAGTTCTGTGTAACCGGATTGCAGTTCTAGAAACTAGCATCGAACTTTCTAACATTCACTTAGTAACCATTCGTGTTCTTTATATTTTACTTCAACCAGAGAAAGTTCAGGATTTCGATAAATCTCTTTTAAGGCCATGGAATGAGAAAATGAAGCTGAAGAAGCAAAATTAATGTCGTTTTATAGCACCATCTCAAGTTCTCATCTCAAGCTACTTTGAGATGAGAACAACCCCTATTTGCTTGGATCATCCTAAACTAAGTCTAAAAATAACGCTACAGTACATTAGCGAACTTTCCTAAAAAAAAAAAAAAAAAGAGGGGAAAGTTGGTACGTAAATTCACTCTCACGATTTCTGTAACAAGTAAATGAATGGTTGCAATTGAGGTTATAATTATTTAATAATTACGACCTCGAGTAATTTATTTCCTTTGAGAGAACTGTTGTGATTCATCCTTATTCTCAAACTAATGAATTAAATGAAACAATTATTGCGTATTATTCGATTTGGTAGTAAAACATAATAGGAAGCTCAGGTTCTGATGGTCATGTGGAAGACGAAGGATTGTCCTTTCTGTTCCTAATATGCCTTGTACGTTGGCTAAGCAAAAATAATCTTACCTTAATAACCAACTATGGTTATTAAGGCCACTCTATCAGAATAGCAAAAAGGAAGGTTATATAGTTACTCGTATTATATTTTCATAATTGTTTCACTCTTCTGCAGAAAACTTTGTGATGTCCATAGTTAGTCTTGATCCTACCTTTCATCAGAAAATAAGCATAAAATTCAATTTTGAAAAAATTGTATGTGTATGAAAATGTGTACACAAGTTCTTGATGAAAATCACACACACACACACACACACACACACACACCACAAAATGAGGACAATATGCTCAAAAAGAAATCAGACGAATGGTACTAGAGCCTTCGTAGCTCAGTTAGTTTCGACAACGCCCTGTGCTTGGAAAGTTCTACGTTTGAATCCCGTCTAGAATTCAACCCCACCCAAAGCTTTTCATCTGCAGCGTTTTTTTTTTAATCCGCAAATTTGAGTTTTTATTCCGCAAAACATGCAAACTGGCCAGAAGAAGAAGAAGAAGACATGCAGTATACAAACATAGGAGACTAGAGGAATAAGGATTAGCCTCCCTATTCCGTCCGATCTGGTTTCACAAGCCTGAATGATTCAATGTGAGTCTGTTGGTAAGCGCAAGACAGGAAGCAAGGGTATACTCATACCACCTGTCGTTTTTACTTCTCATTAAGTCTAAAATGCTATATCAAAACGATATTTTGTGACAACTCTATGCATGATATGGTAGAAATGTTATTTTCGCACTAATCGTACTTCAGTGACGAAAATGCTCCATGAACGATTTGTGTACCAGCTGTTTAAAATGATTCTACTTTGTGGATCGCAGTTCTTTACGTGTGGCAAAGTTTTAAATCTAGTAAAAACAAAATTGAATTGGGAAAGAACATGCGATTCGAGGTGTTTCATATTGAAATACCATACAATAACTGTTATAAAATAAAAACGAAGGCAGCAATAAGCAGCACATTTCAGCTATAAGTACACCCTAATCATAACCGGAACAGCGAATTAATTTGTCACTCTCATGATGTGCTTCACTGGATTGACGCTCGGCAATGTATTTATGACTTGATAGACTCGAACCCACGCATAACTTGCAGATATTACCATGTGCAAGATTTTGGATTAAAATATCCAAATAACTCTGCATTAAAATATGTTTAGTTCATATAACTGATAAATTGACTTCTCATCTGACTATAGAATAATGAGATGGGAAGAAGTATGTTCAATGATATAAAATACATAATATTCCTCCTTAAAGGATATCATCAGAACAACGTAGCATAGCTTTCAGAAAAGACCGTTTATTTTTACTTTTAACAAAGAAATCTGAAGGAGGAAGGAGTAAAATGAGATTGATGTAAAAATAAACGTATATAATATAAATATCTATCTTTAGTGGTAGATGAATTTCGCTACCCGATGTGAGACTCCACCCTGCTTACTGGAGACCTAAAGGAGCTGAAAAAGTTATATATTTCTACTGTATAAGTGCATGGGCATTGGATTATCAATCCCTAAGCAAAACCATAGTACGTAATGTGCTATAGTTATAAGTCCCGCTCATCCTTCCGTGGATGAGCGGTACTTATCTTTAAAAAAAAAAAAAAATCTTACTGTTCATTGTAACGAACAGTAAAATTGAATGTATTAAAGTTCATCAGAGTCTATATATCTGATTGATTGTAAGTAATCAGTTAATCTATTAAGCTGAAACCTTATGTTTTTCGTAATGAATTTTACCAAGAATTCTTCATACAAAAATTAGTCGAAATGCATCGAATAGTTTAGTTTTGATACCATCAAAGAAAGATGTGATCTGTATATAAAGTATGCTTTTCTAATTTATACCACATGCTGTTTAAGAATGCCTAGAAAAGTTACATTTAATTATAACAAGTATGAAAATAATCTAAGACAATCAGAAAAGGCGTTTCTAATTGCAGCCTTATTCCATTCGTTATCACCCATAGATCACCATTCGGTTAGAAGGTTCTATGAGCCCTGTTTAGACTTGAAGAACCTTTATCTGAAGGTAAGTTAGCTGGTCTCATACGGTGGTGTCAGGGGTTTAAAGTCTGCAAAACAGGCAAACCAGCTAGACGAACACACACACACACAAGTAACGAACATAATACGCTGGCCTTAATATTGCAGACATTATATCACAGCTTAGTTGTTTCGGCAGTAACTCCAAACAACCCAACCCAGTCCAGAGTCGTTTTTTGGTTATATGCTGAAGAGAGTTTGTTTATTGTCTTTTGTGAAATAATTTTGAATCGTTTCAGAATATATATTGCCACTAAAATTTGTCTGATTTTGAAACTAACATTGAAATTTCTCGACACATTTTCGAGATCTTAAATACTAAATATTTGAAATGTCATCCAACCACAGTAGATTGTGGCTGCATGGAATTAGTTTACTAGTTTCGCTACCTGTCATTTCTTGAAAAGAGACCCTGTCTATTCCGGCCTTTTTTTAAAACATGGCTAAATTGGTTCTTTCTTCCGATAATTGGATTTTTGCTTTTGAAACCAAGAAAAATGGTACGTGAACTTGCGTAAGTGACAGATTCAGCAGAGTATTGGGAAAGAATTGACAGCCCTGTCCAAGTAAAAATTAGATTTATGAGAGCCAAGTCACTTGACCGTAGCAAACCATTCTATTTAATATGCGATTTAAAGATGTATAGAAAAATCTATAATAATTCGCTTACAAAATAGATGGCACTGTAGACGCTATCTATCAATCACCACTTTTGTAATAAGGACTCGAATTATTCCGTTAATCGCTGTCCCAGGTCCTCTACCTCCCAAAATTTAATACGTGGATTTGAACTTTTGGTTTTCAAATGTCAATTTTACATTTAGCTTCAATGAGAGGGGCATGACTCTTTACCAATGTAATTAGTAGCTGTATATTATTTTTTCTCATTCCGTTTACCACTTCTCTTAAATTCCTTCCAGCTGCAACACTCATCAAACAGCTAAGTTGAGCGCAACCAGTTCTTTAGCATACTCTTTCTGAATTCCTGAGAAAGGGATGAGAAATCACAGTTGACATGAGAAATTCCATTCTAGATTATTGGAGATGGGAGAGATTTATATGTCTTCGATTCGGATCATTTCTGCTACCACACACACACACACACACAAAAAAAAAAAAAAAACATAAAACTATGCACGTTATTCCCCCCCCCCCCCGCCTCCTCCATTCTCAACATTATTATCCAGTTTGGTACTGCTCATTCCCAACGGAATTTAACGGTTCCCACTCCTTGAAAATTCTTTTGGAATTCCTTCCTAAAATAACATGTGTGAAATTCGTAGTTTAGCTGTGATTTTTAAATGAATGCTAATCTTAAGAAACTCATTAAATTACTAATTACTGAACAATTTTTGATGCAGATTACTATGGAAAACTATTGCCAATGACTTTTGTTAACCCAAACATTCCCGGTTTCCTTTATGTTTGTTTTTCATTTTTGAATATGAAAAATAATTATATATTCACTTTATTTTATTTAACTGAAATAAATTTTAATCCGTCGATATTAAAATACCTGAGTGATATATTTCTTTAGTGTAATTACTAAATCTGGGTTTCATTCCCTAACTTCCTTTCCCTTCCTGCAGACTACTAAAAAGCATTTCCGAAAACAGATAAAAAAAATTTTTTTTTCACTTTATTTAAATTCCTAATTACAGCAGAACTGATGTGATTAGAATAAAAATATAATTATTAAACTATCCAAATGTAGTTCTGCCTATTCCCAATCTCTTTTTATATTAAAACAGTAGAGCACATATACGTGTAATGCATTTTTGAATAATCTTGTTCATTTTTGAGTTTTCAAATTAATTTTCACGCACAGTATTTCCGTATAGCTTCTCGCCGAGCGAATTCATTGACAAGGTTGGTTCGTATTTTTTCACAAGATCCTGTTATGCTATTGATTAAAGGATTATTATTATTATTATTACTTGAGATCTCCAGGGAGTCAAAGACTCATCGAGGGAGACTATAAATTATCCAAACCAACTGCCATACCTTCCCTTAAATTCATTCACACTAGATGCACTCACTACTCCTAAAGGCAAACTATTCCACTCACTAAAAACTACATTCGGATAGTTTAATAATTATATTTTTATTCTAATCACATCAGTTCTGCGAAATGTTCCAGTTCTGCTATAATTAGGAATTTTAATAAAGTGAAAAAAAAATTTTTCCTGCTCACTCACTCACTACTCTCTGGGAGAAAAACCTAGCTCTTACCCCTTTCTTGACTGCAAATAAATTTAACTTTTCAATGGATGCCCGCGTGGAATTTAACCGTGTTCTCTCCCAACATTCCATATAACCAAAAATTTCATCAGATATCCTATAACACCCATTCAAAAGTTTAAAGACCTCTATCATATCACCCCCTCTTTCTCTTGTTAACCGGTCTGCAATCCACATGCTCGCAATCTGTGGTCATAATCTACATCCCATAATCCAGATATAATCTTTGTAACTCTTCTTTGAACCCTTTCCCAAGCTTCTTTATCCCCTCAGAACCCGGGAGACCGAATCTGTCCACAATAATCCAGGTGTGTCTTATCAAAGCCTTATAAAGAGGCAAAATGACTTTTTTTATCCTTACATGTCAAGTTTCGCTTCAACATCGCAATTATCCCCTGAGTTGTATTTGTAACTTTTGCTATGTGACCTTTGAACTTCAAATTCCTATCCGCCAATACGCCAAGATCCCTTGCCTCCTCAGTTTTTTGTAGCATAACCCTCACCAATATAATAATATAATTTATAAAAAAACGAACAACGCCAACCAGTATTTAAAACACAGTTTAAAAAAAAAAAATCCCATATTTCCCACGCTAACCTATTTTATAGAAAGAATTCTTTTAAATTAAATTTCTACGATCTGGCGCTGAATTAATTTTCGCATTTCTAAGTATTATGGTGTGTGCGTGTGTGCCAGCTCCACGCTAATATATATATATATATATATATATATCCAGGGCTTTTTTTCTGGCTGTTCGCAAAAAAAGGTGCCGGTACACAGTACCGGCACCTTTTTTCTTAAGTTTTTAAAAATTTAATAAATTTTTTATTGACAGCAAAATGTATTATAAATATTCCGGTAGATGGTACTGTGTTCACGAACTGAATTTTCAGTTTTGATTATTCATAAGTTAGTACCGTGCTTTCCTGTTTCATAGGTTGGTACGCAACCGAAAACAGGAAGTTGTGTTCACTTCCGATTGTTTCCAATATCAGTTTATCAGTTCTATATTCACTCTGTAACAGGCAGGTAGGTGTTCACGTGAGTTTTGAATTAATCTAAGTTAATCAGTGATCATTGTTCAAAATGAGTAAAATAAGTAGTTACTTTATGCCAATGAGTAAAAAAGGATGGCTGAAGAAGCAGAAACGCTGTGATCCTGTAAAATACACTTGGTGAAGAGGATCACGAAACCAAGACCCAAGATCCACCTGGTCAAAAGGAAGCAGATTCCGATAATGTTGGACACTTTTGCAGAAAAATGACTTCTGCAAAAGAAAAACGAGTGGTTTGTATGTCAAGAATAAAATGTCAAGAGTTAAGAGTGTCGTGATGTCGAAAGTCTTGCCGTCGATAAACGCATGGGAACGAAATTTCAGCGGAGTGGACAAATGGTAAAATCAGTCATTTTGGAGAATCTCGCAAACAACGATAAATGTCATTACGGGGAAAAAAAGATTTACGATCATATGCAGCGCACAACGCGTGCCAAAAAATAAAATCTGAAGCAAAAAACGAAACATTAGAGAAAGTTTTCCTAAATACTTTGTCTCATAATAAAGACGTAACAGGAAAAGTGTTTCGAACCGCTTACAAAGTTGCGAGGAGAAATCAATCATTTAACGACTTTGAAGACGAAATAAATTTACAGGAACTTAGTGGCCTAGACATGGGATATATTCTTCATTCTGCAAATGCTTGCATTAACATTGTGAGCCATATCGCAAATGAAATGAGAAAAACATTAATAGACAATATAGTGAACTCCAAGAACAAAATATCGTTACTTGTTGATGAATTGATAACTGTGAGTAACACAACAACATTGATTGTTATTGTTCGTGTATTAATGACTGATTAAAGAATTATAAATCAGTCATCTTGAGTGTTTAGGATTATCTGAAGATTACTTAAAGGAGTATTTATTGTCTGTAACTTGTGATGGTGCAGCCGTGTTGTTTGGTGTGCGTAATAGTTTAAGGAGGCTAATGCAAGAGAAGTTTCCTAGTGTTATTTTCTGGCATTGTTCTAGCCATCGCCTTGAATTGTCTGTTAGTGACACAGTGAACAATGTGGCAGGAGTGAATCGCTTTAAGAGTTTCATGGACAAACATTATGTGACTTATCATGCTTCACCTAAGAATGCTAGGGAACTACTGAAACGTGCAGCAACTCTAGAACTTCAACTTCTTAAAATTGGCAGAATTTTAAGAACTCGCTGGGTTCTAGCTTTCGTAATGTTTCTGCAGTGTGGCAAGACTTTGAAGTCCTCGTCCATCACTTTCTGGAGGAAAAGAAAAAGCAAAACAGATCGCTTTCTTTATGAGGGCGTTTTAAGAAAAATAATGTCATGCGAGTTTGCTGATGATTTGGGCCTTATGTGTGATGCTCTCCAAGAACTTAGTGAACTAAGTCTAGATTTACAAGAGAGAAATATTGACTTATACAAAGCAGATAGGAAGATAAAGAACACAGTTCAACTTTTTGAAGAAAGAATTGAAAATTCTGGTCCGTACTACAGTATTTCTCTCCAAAGTCAGAAGAGCATGACGTTCAAAGGGATTGAGCTCCACAAAAATGAAAGACACAATCCTGAAATAAGTTCATCTGCTTTCTATAAAAGTCTGAAAGAAGCCGTTGGAAAGCGTCTGTTTGAAGGAGATGATGCTGATTTGCTTGAATGTGCTAAGATTTTTAATTCCAAGTATTGGTCAGAAAATCCTGGAAATCATCTGACATTTCATGAAGCTGAAATTAAAAAGTTAGCATGCAAATTTCGCTTAAATGAAAGAGAAGTAGTTCATGGTTTTTTCCGTGAATATCTTCAAGAAAATAAAGTCCTGGACATACTGTTTCCTCTAAAGCACACTTTGGGCACAATTGCAATATCATCCAGTGAATGTGAAAGGGGTTTATCTTAGATGAATCTTATAGTAACTTCATCTAGGTCATCTCTGCTTGTAGACAAGTTCTGCGCTGATGTTCATCAGGACAGTATGAACCACCGCTTACTCAGTTCAACCCTAGAAAATATGTGGACTCATCGCTGCTCCGAGGTCGTCATTCTGCAGTTGATACCAAAAGCAAGAAGCGATCTAGAGACGACGAAGGTATATTGGAGGATATAAAAGTGTTGCTGTAATTACATCTTCATGATGAGTACCGGCACCTTTTTTCCAGAAAAAAAACATTGGATATATCCAACATATATAAATATATGTTAAAGATACCAAGTTATTTTAAATATAAACCTGGTTTTATTTATTCCATGTCCCAAGTAAGCAAACAGACAAGTCAGTCAAGTTTGTGCCTGCCAGTGTTGCATGTCTAGCTGATCCTGTACGTAGTGCAAGACCAAGGCAACTCGTGGTAAAGGTAGAATAAACTCTGATCACTATTCTTAATATTTACCCTTAATGCAAAGCACATCTCCTGGAGGAGATGTATGATGCTATGTATTAAAGGTAAGGGCCACTACCCAGACTGGTTTCGACCTTTATTGAGGTATCTTTATTTTTTTGCATTAAGGGTAAATATTAAGAATAGTGATCAGAGCTTATTCTACCTTTACCACGAATTGCCTTGGTATTGCACTACGTACAGGATCAGCTAGACTTGCAACACTTGCAGGCACAAACTTGACTGACTTGTCTGTTTGCTTACTTGGGACATGGAGTAAATAAAACCAGATTTATATTTAAAATAACTTGGTATCCTTAACATATATTATACCCAAGGTAAAAAACTTTCTACACATATATACAGGATGTATCAGATACTGTCAAATGATCATTAACTCGGTTAACATACATATTTTTATGAAGAATTGAATGACTAGAACCGAGATTTAAGTAAAAATGTTTTAATATAAAAACACTACTGGTTTTGGCCTGTAACAGCCTTCATCAGGTGACATTATAAAAGAAAGAAAAAAGAAAAAAACACTAAACACTGAAGGTTAAAAGACTATGAACAACATAGAGAATCTCTATATATAATTAGCATGAAAACGTTGTAGTTGTATTTAACAGCTTTAAATACAACTACAACGTTTTCATGCTAATTATGTATAGAGATTCTCTATGTTATTCATAGTCTTTTAACCTTCAGTGTTTAGTGTTTTTTTCTTTTTTCTTTCTTTTATAATGTCACCTGATGAAGGCTGTTACAGGCCAAAACCAGTAGTGTTTTTATATTAAAATATTTTTACTTTTTACTTAAAACCTTATATATATATATATATATATATATACAGTATATATATAATGTACATGTAAATTTAGGTACACATGTATGTATGTATGTTTGCACTTAGGTATATAACGTAGCAGTCTATATGAATATTGAAGGTTGATTAACTGAAAACAATTATTAGTAGTATTTGACACTCAATGTGTTTTTGTGTGTTTATGTATATACTGTATTTAAGTTCTTGGAAGAAAGGGAATAGCCAGTCAATCATTTCCTCCTCCCACCCTCACCTGACCAAAGTGATCGCCTCTTATTAACCTTGAATATTATCTTTAGGATTAGAGCTAAAATAAGCTATAATAACCCATATTAATCTAAGTATATAACTAATTTGAAAGCTATGATAAAACAACTGGTGTTGCTTCAACAAAATTCAGTCAATAGCGGCGATATCCTTTGGTTCAAAAGATATGGGTTTGGATCCCGTCTAGTACTCGAACCTTTACTTAATTTATCCTTAGGTCGTAATTCCATACGTCACCAATAATGGCATTCGTAACTAGACGTTTTAATGGATCATATTCTAGTTCATTATTATGAAATGAGGAACCAGTATCTGTCAATAAATATTGACAGATATCACGCAATGAATTATATGTCAATCATACTAAATGGATAAATGCATATTAAACATCACTAATAACAACATTCAAGAAAGTAAACAATTCATGTTTTTTCATAACTGTACATTCATTTGATTTCATATTGGAGATATCATAACGGAAAACAATTTGGTAACTTTAAAATTCATTTCAATATCGACTTTTGTACGAGTAAATGCCCTTTAGGAGCTGAGCAACTCATTCGGTATACATGAATCCCTTCGGGTGTAGAGAATTGGGTTCGAATCCCATCTATGACATGAAGAATCTTTGTTAAGCTTTTAACTGCAACTCGGGTTTTTCATCCCGCAAGCTGGCAAATCATCCCCTTGAACACACACACACACACACACACACACACACACACACACACACACACACACACACACACACACACACACACACACACACACACACACACACACACACACACACACACACACACACACAAGAAAATGCTTACCGGAAAGAAGGAAACGGGAACTACCTTGTTCTGTTATTATTCCCTAGCAAAGCAGCATTACAACCCAGCAGCCAGTTGGATGAGGAGAAAAAAATTAATAATTTTTGCATTAACTTGTAACTTTTGTAACTTTGTGTGATACTATTCATATAATATTCTGCAATTTTCATTGCAAGATATTATGCAAAAATTTGAAAATTGTAATTATAACTGCCGTAACTTACCAGTGCCGACATTCTGAGCGTGTGCGGACTGTATATGGCAGCAGTGGTATGGATTGTATTGCAACAGTCCACTGTGATGTTCACTGAGTAAACATTCTCCAATGACAATGTATGCAAGTTTATGAATCCATTCTGCCCTTTTGATGATATAGAAAATGCTTAAGATTTTTTGCAGATTGCATTACTGTACGCACTTACTGAATTGAGTAAATTAACCTTCCGCACTATATCATTCGCAGGAAAATATTCTAGAAAGTTGAAGCATACTAGAAAGCATAGTTGGAAATGAACAGGATTGTCTTTTAGAAGACTGAAAAATAATGGCAGGTAATATTGTTAATACTGGTACGATAACCGTAAGATTATACAGTACTGTATAATGGTACCTAATTTCATAAATAGAGAGAATTATGGAAGTCACATGCAAAGAATTTAACATAAGCATGATAAATAGACACTGACTGTTATAATTTTATTATATTAAGGATTAAACTGAACAAGAATTAAAACATCCAGCTCTATTTCACTGGTTAATCTTTTAACTTAATTCTAGTTAAAATTTTTCTGGAATTTTAATTACGATAATTAAATAGCTCTCTAAGAGAGTTCTAACAGGCCAAAGAACCTAGATAGTCAGGATAATTGGAATGAAACCTTTTTCTTCTTCTTCTTTTCTTCTTTCAGTTATTGGCGTGTTCCGACCACCCACCATCTTTTTAACAGTCTTCCTGTATGTGTTTTTCTTTTGGTTTATTGCAAAGTATTCTTTTTGGTAATCTATTCGGTGGCATTCCTTTCGTATGCTAAATTGGTTTATTTAGAGGTGTATGAGACGTAGATTCTAGAGTTACTGCATAACCTCGATAAGAATTCGCAATATGGACAGATGAGGTATCAGCGTATGAAGAAGAAATGGTCATCCAAACTGAATAGGTTCTTGGCAAATTTGTTTAAATCTCAGTATGATAAAGTGTATGATAGCCTCATTGTACAAGAGTGGTGCAGACTAATGTGTCTGTCTTTCAATAGCCTATCAGTATCTTTAGAGTGACTGTGAAGATTTTAGAAAAGTAGGTAAAAATTCGCTTACAGAAATGGATTGACAAACAAGCTATACTTTGCAAGGAACAGCATGGGTTTACAAATTACTCAGACATAAGAGATTATGTCTGAGTAATTTGCTCATATTTTTGTAGTTCTTTTAAAATTTCTGTTTTTTTTATTATTATTTATTATTATTATTTAATCTAGTTTATTTCAGCCTCCTGTGCTTAAAATTTCATTTCTGCTAATGTTATTCTTCACTGGTTTCCCCCCCCCCTCTTTTTTTTCATGTCCCATATTTCACTTCAGTATAAGAAATTTAGCCAACATATCGAATATTTTTAACATTGTATTTTTTTTTTTTTTTTTACTAAATTTGAGAGCATAATTAATGATATCTTTAAACAAGACATGATCAATCCTGTCTATAATTTTGCTAAATTTCTTAATATTATGTTTTGGATCTTTTTCTTCAGTGTTGCTTTTATTACAACCAAGATAATTAAAGTTATTATTATGTTCCATTAGTTTGTTATTTAGAAGTATCTTGCTTCTTATTGGCTCCTTTCCTTTAAATGGATTAATTTTTATCAGAAGATATTCTTATGCTAAATCTGGTAACAATATTACCAAAATTCTTCTTCTTCAACCCATCCATCCTTTAGGACAAGTACAGTCTTCTGATTAGGGGTCACAGCGAATTAATGCAGCCAGCTCGTCATTCCTATGCTGCAACCCCTAAGGGCAAGCATTTTAGGCTGTAGATCTGTGTGTGTGTGTTCATGGGCCTGGTTTGCCTGTTCTGAGGGACGAAAAACCCGAGCTTCTGGGAGAGGGAAAAAAAATTCTCTACCTACGTATGAGACCGGCTAACTCACTATTTGATTTAAAAGATCTTATAAGAGTTCCTCACCTCATAGAAAGGATTCGAATCCAGGTCTTTCCAACCGAAGGGCTCGACTATACCAACTGAGTTACGGAGGCCCCTCATCAAGGTTGCATAAACCTGATTGTTGTTCACATTTTGCATTAGCAATTAAGATTTGATCATATGCATATAATAATGTATTTAGTAGGCAATTTGGTTCTAATTGTATTTTCGTATTATTTCATTTTAATATCTCATTAACATATATATTAAAAAGGACTGTAAGCGGACTTCATTCCTGCCTTACACCTTTATATTTAGAGATGTAAGGTAGATGTACAAGGAATATGTTCCTTGTAGGCAGAAGGAATCATTCAGAATCAGTTTGGAAAGTTGAGGTGAACAGCAGTTGATGAAATCACGATTGTCTGTGAAGTGGATACGGATTTTTTTAAATGGGCTTTTATGTATTTTATGTAGGGGGAGAGAAAGGGTGTGATGTTGTAGAAATTATTTATGACGGCTGGCATGGTTCATTTGTGTTGTTGCAACGGAGTTAGTAAATGAATATAGAATGGATGAATGATCCACAGGCATACCTCCTACACACCGAGAGAACATCCAGTCTCCAGTCAGTTGCGTGTCCCCGATAGTTTCCTTGCATACAGATACCTTTTAAGCGACAATACTCGCCTGGGTCGCCAGACTTCTCTTTCTAGAACCAGGTCATTCAGGGGAAAGCAGAGTTGTTTTGGTAGAACATTTTTATCAAATATATATATATATTTATATTTTTATATTAGCGTTTTATTAATTACTTCACTTGTGTAAGGACCAGCGCATGAGCAAGTAATATTTACTAATTCATTCTTTGGTACAAAATCTGCAATGTTTTTTTTTTCATTTTGCGTATTAGACGTATTCATAAATTTGAGACAAAAACGAAAGTTTTGTAGTCATTCCAATTACGACATCATGCATTGTATAAACTATATGTGATATGGTTTATTTGTTCATATTAAATTTATTGTTCAAATTAATCATACTATATCACATACTATATGCGATAGAGTATGATTAATTGTATAAACTATATGATCCATAACGGAGCGTTTCGACATGTTTCCTATTATACTGTTGCGTGTGTCTGTTGAAAATATGTGCGAAATATCTTATTAATCTAAAGTCATTATAAGAGAACTCTATTAATTAGAAATTTAAATAGAAGAGTAATTTTAGTGATACTTTTTAGCTATTTACAATGAGTTGTGAGTCATCCTCATCCAGACAGTATAATTATCTCTTTTAGGGTTAATTAAGTTTAATTGCGTAACAGATAATACGCCACTATCTTGCACAAATCTACCATGCAGTTAACGTACTATGACTCTTAACCAGCTAATTCTTCACTAAAATTTACTTAAACAATTAAAAAAAAATGTATATATAATCTTGATGGGTAGAACTAAAGTATATTATTTAATTTTAAATATTAATAAACCGAAATCTCATTTAAGGACTGTAGATTTTTGCTTTAAAGGAATGTAATATTACCAGCGGCAGATCGCATTATGACAGCAATCGAACTGAACGGATGAGGCTAACCACGTACATAATAGAAGTATTACTATATGTTAAAGATGAGCTATTTCTGCTGCCAGTACATGTTCCAAACTTAACACGTTTCAGTTCAAATAGTATGATTAATAGTAAGGTTGCTTTATAGCATACTAGTACTGTGCAATGCCGGATTGAAAATAACTTCACAACATGAGATTTGAAAATTATCCGCCTTCATTATTTTTATGTTTTTTATTTCTCCGCTTCTCCGCTCATCCAAACATAAAGTTATTCATGATTCATCTTTGGTGTGTGTGTGTGTGTGTGTGTGTGTGTGTGTGTGTGTGTGTGTGTGTGTGTGTGTGTGTGTGTGTGTGTGTGTGTGTGTGTGTGTGTGTGTGTGTGTGTTAGCATAAACTAAAAGCTACGAGGTCAGTAGACAGCGTGAGTTCAGCTTGCATATTATATCAAGTGAAAAAACCCGAGATTTCGCGAAGAAAACTCACCACCTCCATACGAAACCAACCAATTCCCCTTTACTTAACAAGCCTAGATAACTATTATTCGCTCTACGATGGGAATTGAAGCCATGTCTTTATCCCAAAAGGATATTATACTTGATGGCTGAAAAATGAAGTTCCCAGAGGTGTGTAAGGAGAAGAATTAAAAAAAAAAAAAAAAAAAAAAAAAAATTGCTTTCATTGGCACAATCTGAATATTCTAATATAGCATAAACGATGAATTTTGTACTTTCTGAAACTAGCAAATATTAATTATTCCTTTGTTGGAGTACATTATGAAGAAGCAAATATGCAGATGACAAACTGCAATACATTGTCAGTTTGAAACTGACATTAATCGAAGAAATCGTAATCGGAATCGAGACAACGATTTCCCAGTTTTAATACATGGAGAGGGGTGAAATGTAATAAATAAATGCAACCAGAAATTGCCATAAGTGTTGGAAACACATTCATTAAATTCTAAAGGATGAACTGTACAATTACCTCTGTATAATAAATTTCGTTCAACAGCAGCTGATAAATAAAACTCATAAAATCTTGTTCTCAGAAAATTAATTCAAAGCAAAAATATCGGATTGCCAAAATGTGCTACTGTAATGGTATTCAATCTCAATCTTCGTATTCGGTATTTAATCACTTCGTATTTAACCACTTGACATTATGAAGATATTTCAATTCAAAATAAGCTCTTTCTGCCACACGTTGTACATGAATTGTGTTAAAATTCAAGTATAATGTGAAAAAGAAAATTAACATCCAGTAAACTAGCATCGAGTACATGACTTTGTTCAAAAATCTTAACAACAAAATTAGCATCGATCAGAGGTGAGATACTTTGATATCCAGAACAACCGAAGCAACTAAAGCTGTTGGACTGTATTGTAATCTGATTGGGAGCATGATTTAATTTACTTCGGGATTATGCATAACATCGACACTTTATCTACGATAATTCTATCCTTGAAAGATTTGGATAGACTCGGAACCTATATCATAGTAGAATTTTCGATAGGCCAAGGATTATGTAAACCTAAAATCTTTCTCTGAAGAACGAATAGCATTATTTTCATTCCGCTTACAGACTCTGATAAAGAACTTTAAAAGCATCCCAGGGTATTCGAAACAATATAGTTTGTTGATGCCAAGCGGAGACGTTATCAGCTCTGCCACCCATACATGGTTAGTGTCTGAAGCTATCACATGTAAGATACTCACGATGCTATTCAAACACGAGACTCGGGATCTTGCCCTGATTTTTAAAAATCATTTCTCATCCTCGATCCTTAGTAGAACTGGGATCCTTCAATACTTAGTATGACCACACATATACGATATTCTTATCGTATTCAATGTTCCTGCTAGTGCTGAAACACCCTTCAGACAATTTGTTTAAATGTGTCATCGCTGCCAAACGTTCTTTCAAGGTACTGTTAAGATGAGGAGGGAAGGGGGGAAAAAGTCACACAGATTCATGTCATTGAGTACGAAAGATTTAGGATACTGCGTTTGGTCAAAATCAAAATAAATTTGGCTTGATGTGCAAGAATGTTGTCATAGTGAAGTTTCCATTCTTCAGATGACCACTGCATAAGTTTGAAATGGAAATCTTTTCGATAGTGGTTCGGCCTTTATACAATGTACTCATAATGATGTAGAGCCGACCTAATGCTTAACAAAAACAATCATCGTGTTTAGTTTTTGGTGAGAACTTCGCGCGTTTTTTATTTTATTTTAATTTTTTGGTTCGATTGACGAAATTGTTTTTCTGAGCATCAATAGCCATCCCAATGGTTGTTGTTTGCTATTCAGATTCGGAGTTATGTCCGTATATATCCATATTTTAATTATTTGTTATGATACTCCTTAGGTTTTCTCGGCACAGCGTGCGAATGTGTTGCGCGCGCACGCACGCACACACGCACACACGCGCGCGCACACACACACACACACACACAGTGTGTGTGTGTGTGTGTGTAGATGTGGATGGGCAGGAGTATTTTCTTCTTGCTTCTGAAAGAGACGAAACTTCCTACGAAAAGAACAATGATATGATCAAGCTACTCACTTCTTCATGCCATCCTAAAAATGACAGCTGCTATAGTGAATTCTAGTTGGGTATATCGAGATGAAGTACATACCTTTTTTTCTACTTTCGAACAGAAATTATTGTTAACTATTTTTAATTTTCGCGTAGCACAATGTTTGGCAACCCCTTAAATCCATTTTTTGCTTCTACGAAATGTGCACTAAATGTTGCCTGTCGGAGATATTTTAGTAAACAATAAAATCCACAATTCTTATAACACTTAAATACTTGGCCGTATAGTCTCTTATCCTTCCCCGTTATGAAGCCGGATGCGAATAGTCCACAAGTTTTAATTTGTGGAACGTAGAAAAGTTCTCTTCTCCGGTATAATAGTATGAATATCGCTTCTACAGTGATATAATTTCTAAATTAATATCAATTCAATATCATACGATATTAATTCTGTATTAGTCCCGAGGCCTTTAATATACCTAGATGGGTCACAATAATATACGAAAATGATTCAGATTTACGTTGTATTCAAAAAAGAATACACGAGAAAATATGTTTATTAGAATTTTTCTAACTTACTTATCCAGAGCCTCTATAGTGCAGTCGGTTTCAACGAAGCTCTTTGGTTGGAAAGAACCTGGGTTCGAACCCTGTTAAGACTGAAAGAACCTTTATCAGACTTTTCAAATAAAAGTGGATTAGCTTGTCTTATACGGAGTTAATAGGGTTCGTCCTCTCGGAAAGTCGGGTTTTAAATCTCGCAACTAGGCAAACCCGCAAGGAGAATTGAGGCATAAGACTAACCACTTTATCCTAACTTGCGGCGGTTTGGGGATCGTGAGCCTTAAAGGCATGTAAGTACCGCTTATTGTTATTATTAATATTTTAATTCAATTCCAAGATTGTTTCTGCATTATTAATCAAGTATCATACAATACAGACAGTTTAATAATTTGAGGAATAGCAAACAATAAATTTCCTTAAAAATTTCAAAAAATACACACAAAACATTAGTGTATATATGAGATGCGAAATTTTAGAAATAAATCGTTTTCTTTTCTAAAAATGATCCAGGAAAGCAGCCAAAGACATAAAGAAATATTAGTTATGCATAGCGAAGAAATATTAGTCTAAAATGGGTAATTGTCACACTTCAAAATTGTGGAAATCACAAAAACCGATTATATATCTTGAGAAGATCATTGGATTGCAGTCTCTGAATGTAATCCAGAGACTACAATCCAATCTAGCGAATGTGCACTGACATTCGCTATGGATACAATACATAATTCTTATTTGAACAAAAACGAAATGTCACCCAGCGTATTCCTTCACTGCTGGTGTCTTTTCTACGAAATAAAATTCAAAGCCATCATTTTTTTTACCTAAGTTCCTCGATTTACAGGGATTCATAATTACAGTCTTAAATTCGCTGTTTAGTTATTATATGGTGTTCGGTTAAATTAAATACTGTTTGTGTGTGCGCGCGTGCGTGCTATTCTATGTCTCTCTACAGAATAGAGAGAGAGAGAGAGAGAGAGAATATTAAAAGAGGGATCAACAATTTTCAGTTTAACTCGTTGATAATCCATCTCTATCAGCGTCACCGTCTGTCCTCTGAAGAATGCATATCAAGTTCTCTAATTCGTACTAGACGTATTAGTATATACTGACAAAAAAAAAAAAAAAGGATCGTGTGTCTTTATAATAAATTACCTATTGTATTTACTATTGTTTTATACTACTGTAGTATAAATGTTATTTTTCTCTTCAACAATAGATTTTTTTTATGTTTATGCACAAGCACCACTATTAGTCACTTGCAACTTCGAATATTCTGCACCAAACCATCTTCGCTATTTTCTAATACCAATCTTTAGCATTTTAAAGAAAGTTGAAAAAAAAAAAACCACAACTAAAAGTAACTCAAACTTTAAATTATGATTTTTTGTGTGCGTGTAAGTGTTGTTGTAATGAAGTATTATCTGTTTGATTTTAAGCGGAAGAATAAATTTCCTTACGTCTTATTCCAGTGAAAGATAAACGATCGTGTTATCCTTTTCATCATTCTCGGCAACTCAAATTCCTTAACAATTTCACAGCAATTACTGAAGAAGAAGAAATTTACCTGCAAGTAAATAAAAAATTAAAGGTGTTTACCTTTTACACGTGAGGTTCGAATAACATTCTGACCAGCTGGTCTGCCTCTCATGAGTGGATATTTATCTTTCACCAGAACGACTGTGTGAAATCCTAGAACTGTAAATAAGTGGCAAGCGTGTGGCTCTCACAAACCTACCTCGATGACACTGGATGATGACCTTCTTGGGCTGGTCCGACACCTGAGTCTGTAGAGAGTCTGTGGGGTGCCTTCCGGAATTCACAAGCTCGCTCAGAAAGCCGATGTATCCGATAGCCAGACGTAGGGTGTCCACTTTGGAAAGTCTCTTCTCGTAGGGCAGCGTTGGTATGTGTGCCCGGAGTCCCTCGAAAGCATCATTAATGGACTGCATCCTTCTTCTTTCACGTAGATTGGCTGCTTGTCTTTGCTGGACCTGCTGTTGCACGCATTTCTTTTTCCTCCTCTTCTGCCGTAAGTTCTCCTGGTCCGGGTGGCGGCTGTACGGCGAGCTGATCGGGGCTGCTCCGTACGCGGTGGTGGAGGAGTCAAAGTGAAGGTGCTGTTGCAGGAACTGACGGTTGACGTTGGCAAGGTCGATGTTTTCCATGTCGTAGCTCGGTCGTACTCGGCCGGAATTGGACAGCGTACCGCAATGTGTCGAAATCCCCAGGGAACGGTTGCCACTTGCAGCCGGTGACGAGAAAGGTCACGCGCTACGGCTAGTGGCACACTCCCATGTATGAGTGGTTCATCGAAGACACGTGTGCGATGCTGTATTACTTCCCGACGACGAATAAGCGGCACGCGCCGCCTCTTCACTTCGGCCAATTGCAGTATAGGACTCCTTTTGACGAGGCGCGTGCCGTGCATATCGCAGGTCCCACCTCTCGAAGTGCTTACAAGCACCGAAAAGGTATTTGCGGTCGACTTTGTTCTGTCGATGCTTGAGAGGAACGATCGATGGCGTCTGCAGGTACAGCTACGTTGTGCGAAAGATGGTGGGAACGAGACGAGTTGAGTCGTCTAGAGCTAAACAAACTTACGTAAAGATGGGGTGAATGTACCAAAATAAACAGCTGACAAATTTTTATTTGTTTCTCTTCCCCCCCTACACACTTTATACTACCACTGGGGAATTAAAAAAATTATGAAAAATTAAAAAACCTTACGTCTATTTCTGCATAGTCACTATCCTTTTCTTAAAGAAGGGAGACAGGAATGATGGTTCTTTAATTGCATGTCACAATAAACTTGGTGAGAGCTTTCTACAATGATAAATTTGTGAATTTCTTTGGAGTTAACCAACATGAAATAAAAAACTGCCAGCACGAGAGTAAAAATGAAAGATTTCCTGACAAACGAGCGCCAGAAAAATAAAATTAGTCAAATTCACTTACATTCCATTTCTACTACTACAATGCATAATTTTCGTAAATGAGATATCAAATTAATTCATTATTAATGAGGACAAGTATGTCAAAAAGAACTGAAAGTTTTTTTTATAGAAAAATCGCAGTTGGGATTGGAAGCAAAACGAACTGAAAAAAATTACTTCAACCTCTTGAGCTCTCTACTAACAGAAATAGCAACAGAAACAAATAAATAAATTTCGCCGATTTGTCAGCGTCTGAAAGATTCTTTATTTATTATTTATGCTATGATGATACAGCGGTCGTGAGATCCATATGGCAGTTGCGGCACATCTTATTAAACGAATATATTTCTATTTATTGTAATGTTGCTGTAAATTGAACATACCGTGTGGTCGGTTTGTCTGTTTTGCGGGATGAAAAACCCAAGTCGTGTCCTCCATGAGATTCAGCTCCAGATTTTTCTAACCAAAGGGCAGGTCGTCGTAACCCACTAAGCAAGTAAAGCAATGCATAGGAGCTGCAAGTTTGGAGGGCGACAAAAACATGCAAAATTATATCCTAACCATAAACACACCGTTTTTTGTTTTGAATTTTACATATTTTCTTGAACTAAGGGTGGAAAAAATAGTCCTTACCTACGGGCTACATATACCCTAACAAGAGTCCCCAAAGGGCAACGTTATTCAGTATGTAGCCTATGAGGAAGGCTGTTTCAGAGGGGGCAGAGATAGATGAATTAAATAAGGAAGAGAAAAAGCAGATTCGCTGTGCTTGCAATTGGACTGAAAAGGGATCCAGGGTTGCCGCTGCTATTACTTTAATTGAAAGCAGAGAATGATGGTTTCCAGTTCAGTGACTGTCCATGGAAGTATCTGTAAACAAAAAGACAGAACTGAAACGAATAAGACAGTAAGGTTGAAGGGTAAAAGGTTGAAGTGAAGTAAGCAAAGGAAGAATTATCTCTCAGCTCAATCTCTCTCTCTCTCTCTACACTTGAGAGCATCAAGAATATTAAGGAAGGTTTAAGTACACCACCCTAACCTGTGAAGAGTATTCTAAATGGACGGATTTGAGATTTCTACAGAGTTAGTAGTTGAATGAGAATACCTCTAGTTATAATAAATTTAGTTTAATCCTTTATCCAAGTGTAAGCAAACAAAGTTTGCGCCTGATAATATCTTCAGGACTGAGGTAAGGTAGTGCAATACCAGGCAACTCCAAACAAAGGTGAACCAAGCTCTCATCACTCCTTGTCTCAGTATCTCCCATAATGCAAAGCATATCTCCTTGCGGACACGTATATTGCTATGCATTAAGGGAAGGGACACTACCCAGACCGGTTTCAACCTTTATTGAGGTCTCGTCAGTGGGAGACAGACCCAAACTTGGGGATACTAAGGCAGAAGCAATAGGAGAGGTCATATTTATCTATAGGAGTTGCCTCTAGTTATTTTAGAGACTGAGGAAGCTATTGATGTGATTTATGCCAAGAGAAGCCAGAGGTCGATATCAATCCAAAGATCGAGATCTGATCCGGTCTGGTGATTTGTATATTACTGAGGGTAAGGGTAAATGAGCTGACATCTTTTTTGCGAGTAAAAGGCAAGAATATATTTTGCTAATATTGAAGGCGACTAGTTGTGCTCGAGCCTATTGTAGGATGGTATAGAGATTAGTGATGAAGGTACCGGTTGCAGATGAACTTCAAGTTTGGGACGTGTGAGAACTGCATGGTTTGACTCGATCAGATATGCCAAGAGAAGCATATCTGATAGGATAGAACGAATGAAATAATCGAGTACACTTTCTATATAGTAGAAAGTGTACTCCATCAGATATCCCAAGAGAAGCATATCTGATATGAGAGTATACTCATCACGCATTTTCTTTCTCCTTATATGTATAGGTGAATGACTTGCTACCACGCACTGATGGAACGCTGTTATGGGGGACACCGCTGCATTGTTAAAAAAGCTCAAAGAGAGGAAGCTACCCACAATGACAAGCATTGAAAGATTAGAGAGAAAGTTGGCTACTAACTGATTACTGGAAGTGGAAGATAGACCGAAGGAAGGATGATAATTTAGTGACCAGATCTCAATACCAGACACGATCAAATGCTCTGAAATGTCAAAAGCGACGACTCCAGACATTTCCATGACATATATGCAGTGTTGGGTGATGGAAGCTAAGAGGAAACCTATCGATCTAGAGTGATAGAATTCATACTGGTAATAATTCATTTATTGGTTAACTGTTGATGACTTTTGTTCCATTACTTTTAGAAAGGGAATGAAGTGATGATGACAGGTAGTTTGAAGGCAGAATTTATCTCCCTTTTATGGAAGAGATTGGACAGATGTTTACTTCTACGCATTGATACATGCCAGCATAGGATAAACGATTGTAGAGACGATATAGGATAGGTGTCATTTCTAGAATACATCACTTGAATGCAATTGGAGAGGTGCCATCGAATCCAGAAGGCTTTTTAATGTGTAAGATTTTTAGTATTTTTCTGGTTCTTTTTTGCTTAAAAAAACAAAAAAAAAACGCAGGAAATATATGGTTCTCAGTTTCTTTTTCTTGTATGTTAGGAGGAGATTTGCCTAAAGATTTATCTATAGGTGAAGTAACCGTGGTGCTATTTGGATGAGAAAGTGTGAGAGAGAGAGAGAGAGAGGTGGAAAAGCAGAAGGTTCCAAAGAGCACGACTTCCATTTGCATAGGAGGCAAGTTTTCTGCTATTTATCCTAACGAAATCAGATTTGGATTTCTGATGGGTGTTTTGTAATCATTGCGTATGCTTACTTCTGCTTAGCCACCTCTGGCATGCTGATTTTTTTTTTTTTTTCATCAACTGCTTCGATACACCTTTCGTTGAACCATGACTTGGAAAGCGGGTATGAATTTTGGATGGAATGGGAAATGAAGGTCAGATCTTCATGCCAATGAGCATAATCTCTGTAACTCGCTCAGAGACGGTCAGAAGCAGAAAGAATAGTCTAACCAAAGAAAGGAATAGCAGATATTCCAGAGGACTTCCTCTTTGGGTCCTTTATAGTGCCAAGGGTGTTGAAAATCGCTGGAGGGAGGGCGTTCTGTGAGGAAGAAAACGAGCAAAAATCGGGATCTGAGAGAGAGAGAGAGAGAGAGAGAGAGAGAGAGTTGAGCTATACAATATATCTGAAAGAAGAACTAGTTAGGAAAAAATCAAGGGTATTGGACGAGTGGATAGGTTTATCAGATGTTCTGGTTGGTAGATGTACGATTTGCATTAGGTCATTGCTTATATCAAAAACTTTCTCGTAATGTCCAGCTTGGTGAGTGGTGGGACCAAGTTCGGGACATTAACGTCACCTAGAAAATTGACTTCACTATTATAGCTGGATTGTAGAAGGTCAAATTTAAGCGAAAAGAAGGTGAAGAGATCAGTTTGGTTTAGGAATTTGAAGATCAGTAATTAGAGTAGATGAATGCTATTGAATGAAAAAAGGAAACATTATACCAGAGGAGGTCAAAATCAAAAGTTGAGAATTCTAAATTTGTCATTCGCTGTCAAGCAATGTCCACGCTCACAAAGACACACGTGCCATCTTTGTGGTTTTAGTTCGTATGGGGGTTTCTCCTTTCCTCTCCCGTCCCTTAGGAAGGGTTGAGCCTTCCTAATGAAGGATTAAGTATGTATTTTATGACTGTAGATCAACGTGTGTGTCCACGGGGATAGTTTGTCTGTTCTGTGGGACGAAAAACCCGAGTTTCCGGGTGAAAAAATCCTCACCTCCGTATGAGAGAACGGGAATCGAGTTCCTGAGTTCATGGACGGGAATCGAGCCCCAGTCTTTCTGACCAAAGGGCTTCGTCCGACTGAGCTACGGAGGCTCTACCCTTGTGGTTAAAGGAATCATGCAATGTGTTTGGGCAGTGAATGTGGACTGTGGTTGGTGAAGCTACATTTTGGTTAACGTCAAGAATATCAAATTTGGTCTAGTTGCCTGTAAGTGAAGGTTTACATCATTTGTGTTGGAGTTTATGTTATGGATGTTGCTAAAGTGGATGGGAAATTATTATTGTTGTCATTATTGAAGAGGTTTTTGTCATGCTTTGTATATTTTGTTTGATTTGTCATTTTTGTTGAAATTAGTTTTTGAAGGAGGTTTATTTTAATCGCAGTGACAGTATTACCATTCGTTGTAGGTATAATTTTAGATTAGGAAATAGATGAAAAGATAGAATAGAGATATATACAGCGAGAAAAGATAGAGTGTTGGATATGACGCCCATCCAGCGAGAGACACCAGTTTTTTTTTTTTGCCATAACATAGCTTTGACACTGCCTTCCACATATTACTGTTCCGACTCCGCTTAAAGGCATGAACTAGCAGAATGAGTATGATGGAATTATACACCAGCCGAAGGAAAGCCTCCTCACTCATTACTGACAGGTTTAGACCAGTGTATTATCTGACTGCCAGCCTGCAGCATTGTTTTACTGTTGTACCCTCCAAATGATGGAACTTTTAGGTATCTAAATACTGTATGTTTGGCATGCCCTTGAAGGTTATTACTAACATTGCATTCAGAAGAAGTAGAAAAGAAATTGGAACTCCTGTTCTTGAGACCAAAGATGAAATTCATCACTTCAGCCTCCAGTGAGCAGGGGGTGGTGTTTCATAGGGAAATGAAGGTCATTTACCTGCTAGTGTATCTAATTTAGGTTTCTGCATTTTGGAAGTGCAAGTTCCGATTTTCTTCCTCAATGAACTACATAAGAATTGTTCTCCATAGTTCTGATAAGCTAAGCAACAGTAAAATAAAATAAAATTACATGTTAAATCGCATCTGATAAATATAAGAAATTTAATATAACTTTGGTTATTTAAGCTCTGACATCTGATTCATTGTTGTCTATGACATTCGGACTATGACGAGGAAGACCAGTCTTGTTTGTTATTATTATTATTATTATTATTATTATTATTATTATTATTATTATTATTATTATTATTATTACATGACATCTCCACGAGACTTGGTTCCAAGACTCATCTATCTAATACATACTAGGATCGGAGCTAGAAAAATTCTGATGGGAGAAGATACCAATTACCAATTTTTGCTGCCCAATTTAATTTTTTAAAATTTAAATTGAAATTTAAAGAAAAATTCACTTCGGGCAAAGAAAAACGTGTAACAAATAATATAAAATTTTATTTTCTATTTTGTGAGCTTTCCGCTCAGCGAATGAATGTATGATTTGATCATTCTTCATCCTCTTTCGATGCGATGCAATTCTTATTTTCATGTTACATAATTTTTATTTTTGTTTATGTTCATGGTCGACATAAAATTTTGATTCTTGTTTTATTTTTACCGTCCAATTAAGTTTCCTCCTGAGATAATTTCCCGCCTTATCCTCCCCTCTTAGATATGCTCCTGTTACAGAGTACTTTTGTCTTAACTACGTTTGTTACTTTATATTCCGGAGGTGAGATGAAAACCAAAGACTTATACGAGTAAGTGTACGTTCGTCGAGTCTCCATAGCTCAATTAGTACAAACTAGCCCTTTGGTTGGAAAGATCCGGGTTCGAATCCCGTCTATGATGTGAGGAACCTTTATCAGGTCTTTTTAATCAAATAGTGAGTTAGCCAGTCTCATACGGAGACCTCTGACCACACAGATCTACAGCCAAAAAATACTTCCACTAACGGGATGCAACAGAGGAACGAGGTGCCGGCTGCATTAATTCGTCGTGACTCGTGACCCCTCTACAAAGCAGGTGACTCTACCCGTCCTAAAGGACGGATGAGTTGAAGAAGACCGTCGTTGTGATTTCACATCGCATGAACAAGATCACTCTTCCACCTAACAGCTCAAATTGCAAGCGAAATGCCAGAGACAACCTTTAAAATCTACTTTAAAAATCAAAGTTTCATTGCTGCATCTATTAAATATTAGTCACATTCGATTTGATCACGTGAGTTTGTGTATTATTTTACTTAGCTATTTTGTTTATTGGAACTAATACCTTTCTATTGTTATTTAATTTTCTGAACGGATTTAAATGTGTTCAGAAAATTAAATAATTTACTTATTTGTGAATTTTTGCTTTCAAAAATTCACAAATAAGTAAATAAAAGTCTATAAGTTCTGAATGTATGCATATTGGAGTGTGATGTTTTTACAGAAAATATTGTTATTAAAAATTGGACAGAAGACGTGATTCTGCAATAGATGGGACATTGCATCATAGTAATACAAGTAGAATTCAACTAACATAATTTGAATTTCCTGTACTTCTGGAAGAAAGGTTTTATTATCACCAGTAATATTGTTTTAACAATTTTCTTTAGTCGTTTAATATGTCTAACATGTACCGTTTATAACCTTTCGCCACTTTGCTTACAGATACGCGTGGTAAATAGCAGCTGCTAATGCCGCCTACCTGTCGGAAAGATAAGGAACGAGGGACTGCAAGTTGTGTCACCTGCTTCGCTAAGACATTCTCTCTTGGTATGTTTGATATGTACAAGGCAACTTCAACACCTGTCGTATGCCACTATCTCGGTTTCGCACCTCAAACACAAGTGACAGCATTAGATAGTGTTTATTTTTGTTACGGTATTTGCAGATGACAGGCGCGTGTGTCGCATTTTGACCATTGACCCTTTTCGTACTTATTTTTGCTGATCATTGACGAAAATGTAACTGCATACATATATCGTTCATCAGTTCTCTTATCTTTCAGTAGCTAGATATTTCCTTTCCTGCATTTTGTAGAGACTTGGGGGAAAATAATAGATTATGATTTTTAGCCACTAATAATTCGAATTTTGCATTAATACTATCTCAAGTATTAAAGTATTAACCTCCGTTATCATAGACAGTTACAATGAAACATTGAAATATGTTATATAATTAATTAAGGTATTAATGATATGGTAGCACTAAAAAATTATGTCTATTTTTGTTTTTAAATGGATTACTTGAATTTCATGGTGTGAAATTTTCAGAATAATAGACGATTAATTTTGCTAACAAAATTAATATCGTTTCGTTAGGTAAGAAATGTTTGGAATTGTGCTTGCTGAATATATTTCTGAATTTAGCGTCTGATGTAGATTGCTATTTCCGTCCGCGCGGTTAGCCTAGTGGCTTTGCGCTTCGCAACCATATACCTGGGGAAGGAGTGTCCCAGGTTCGATTTCCGTCGAAGACGTCAGGAACTTGAGGATCTTCCTCAGGCATAGCCAAGTTAGCCAGTCTTGGGCGTGGGCAGTAGGGTTTTTTCCGCCAGTTTATCTGGCGTTTTAAATCCCGCAAGCAGGCAAATCGGCCGTGAACATACGCTTCTACAGCCAAAAATATAACCCATCCCCAGCGGCTGACTAGGCGATGGGTCGGTTGGAATAGTACTAACAAGTAGTCGCATCTAAGTAACACGCGGACCCTGCATAGGAAGCGGGAATAACGCGCAGTGAAAGAAGATGTAGATTGCTATTTCCCCTCAACTATAGAAATTTCCATTAATCATTCCGTTATATTTCTTTCATTTATGTTTTACTTCATTCTGAGCCTGTAACTAAAATGACCAAACGAACCGGTTTCAGAGTGTATATATGAGTGTCCACAACCGAATAATGGGATTTATCTAAGTGTACTGAACGGTCAGTATACTTAGGTATATCTAAGGTAACTATACGTCTTAATTTTTTGGGCTGTTTTTTTTTTCTTTTCTTTTTTCTTTTTTTTTTTTTTCAGAAAAGTTGACCGAACACCAATATGTTCTACTTTTATGCTGTTAATATTTTTTCTGGATTTTTTTTTCTTCGTAGAACGTTGCTTTTTAAACTTTAATGAGTTAATATAGTGCATTTTTATATTTTTATTATAAAAATGAATAGACAAAAACGAAAGGAAGTGTACTTTTAATACTGAGTTACAGAAAAATCTAGTTGTCAAATGTAATTTCCATTTTAATAATTAGAACTGTTAATTTTTACGACATATTTATATATTACGTTATTAATATATTTTTAATTGTTTCTTAAAAATTAATAATAATTGCTATATACTAAATTAAAATGCATCTTCAAGTTATAAACAACTGTAGGAATTATTGATCTATTAAACAAACAGTATGACACAGCTGCAAAATGTGTGTATAAATTACTATTATTATTATTATTATTAAGAGAAACCTCCAAGGAATCAGGAACTCATCGAGGGAGGCCACATACTACACGCGCCAACTATCATACTTGTTCTTGAATTCATTCACACTACTTGCACGCACGCACGCACGCACACACACACACACACACACACACACACACACACACACACACACACACACACACACACACACACACACACACACACACACACGCACACGCACACACACACACACACACACACACACACACACACAAATGGCAATCCATTCCAATCACATACCACCCTATGAGAGAAAAATCTAGCCCTCACTCCCTTTGTGGCATTCATTCTCAGCTTTCAAGGATGCCCTCTTGTCCTTTCCCTACCCTTCATAAAATTAAAAAAAAAAAATAAATAATAATAATAATAATAATAATAATAATAATAATATATATATTATTTTATTACAAATCATGACAAAATGTTGGGTAGGTGGTGAGATAAAAGTATCCTCTTTTATGTCAAATAAAAGTGGCACATCAGATAAATCCCATAATACATTCGTTCATTCTTAGAAAGACCTAAGTTCGAATCCGTCTATATAAGAAAACCTTTATAAGGAATTCTGAACAGGTGAATTAACCAGTCTCATAAAGAGAGAGAGAGAGAGAGAGAGAGAGAGAGAGAGAGATTGGTTAGTACCTCACTGGACAAAAAGGCATTTAACAGATACTGGTACTGGCATGATAGCCTTAATTGCTGCAGCCATAATTTCAATAAAATCAAATCTTTCAAAGCTATATGAGTATAATGTAGTTTCGGAGGAAGTGTGTATGCGCGCGTGCGTGCACGGAAGCAAAATTTAACGTTATAGTTGAGCCAATGGAGCGACCTAAAGTGACGCTGATTGCAGTGTGATCGTTGGCAGACATGCAAGTGTCACTATCACGGACTTGGTCACTCTGTCGAGATCATCTTTTATAGCACCGTTTTCTTGCTGATTAGTTTTCTTCACGGTTCATATTAGAAAAAAGTAAAGTAACTCGTCGCGGTCCGAATCTCTTAGCAGCTGTAAATTAAGAAAACATCACATTAATATTATTATTATTACAGCTCTCCTAGAGTCAAAGACTCGTCGATGGGGGGGGGGGGGGGGGTGAAGAGAGGTTTATACTATTAACAATTAAATAAATTATATAAGAAATATACATTATATTACATGAGAATGTGAAATAAGTATACATGTATTCCAAAAGTTCACAGACGTATGGAAAATCTCTCCTGCCTGTAATATATCTATCATACCGAAAACTCATTCGCACTTTTAGCATCCACAACGTACTCAGGCAATGCATTCCACTCACTCACATTCTCCAAGTAAAATAAATAAAATACTTTTCACCCTTTCATTCACCACTTGCACAAAATCCAGGAATGGTCTCTAGTTCTCGCCCCTTCCTTATTTTCCACTATCTAAAAAATCTCTCTCTCTCTCGTATCCATCCGGTAAATACCTCTCAAGAGCTTAAACGTCTCAGTCCTTCTCTTTCTATTAGCCAAACTCTGCAGATTACATGACTTCAATCTATCCTTGTAGCTAACATTCCACAGTCTTGAAATCCTTGTCAACTGCCTCTGCACCCTCTCCAAAGTATCTTCATCTCCCCCCCCACCCCCGGTGACCGGATATAAGCACAATAGTTCAGATGTGGCCTAATCAGGGCCTTGTACAGTGGAATTACTACCATTTTATCTTTGCTTAATGTTCGTCTTAATATTGCCGCAATTCTCTAAGTTGTCTTAATCACTTTAATAATATATATAAAAATACATTTTGATTTTATTTTATTAACTTTTACTAATAAGTACATGCAGGACTTAAATTACATTGTAAATTTAAGCATTAATGAGAAAAATTAGAAAAAAATAAGTTTTTTGTTTCTCATTTTTTCCACATCAGGGGACCAATAAGCAGAAAAGGGGTTTTTACGCCGCAGTGAAATTTATCTCCCACCTAAAGACAATCACAACCATCCATGCCCACGGCAGATTTGATCTTGCAGCCTGCTGGTTGGAGAGCAGATGTGCTATTTTATTTGGATAAGAAATAAAGAAGGATTTATAATAACGCCTACTTTAATAACTGTATACAAATATTAAAAAAAAAATTATTTTATACCTGTACGGAATGGAAAAATCAGATCTCTAGCAGAATGTGTGTTCGGGTCCTACTGGGTACACGCATATGGTTGAGAAAGATTTGTTTTTTCTAAAGTTATTAAATAATTTGAAAATGTGTCCCGCTATTTTAATGTTTCGAGATTTGAAAATATGATCATTTTATCTATTATATTGTCTAATATATATGATATAATTAAAAGAATATTTCTCCAAGTGATGTGATTGTATGACAAATCATTTATGGGTAATAAACGATTTGATTATTACCAGTTTGAACTATACCAGTTCATTCTTTTTAATATTATTATAGAAACAATGAATCAATTGTGGCTAATATTTATCTTGAGTAATATATATATATATATATATATATATATATATATATATATATATATATATATATATATATACAGTATTAGATTTCTGGGACGTATTCATGACTGTAATTCATGTGTGTTCACAGGGCCGGTTTACTTGTTCTGGGGGACGAAAAACTCGAGTTTCCGGGTGAAGAAAAACCTACCTTCATATGAGACCGGCTAATTCACCTTTTATCAAAAGACACTAGATAAAGGTTTCTCACCTCACGGGAATCGAATCCAGGTCTTTCCGCCCAAAGGACTTCATCTATACTGACTGAGCTACGGAAGCGCGCGCGCACACACACACACACACACACACACACAGAGTATATTGTTAGTGGTAGAGAATTTATTTCTCTATTTTTCAGAATATTTTCAAAAATGCCTAGCTAAAATGCTCACTGATTAGCACTGTTTGAATCTATCAGCTTCAATAACTTTCAGTTGTGTTTAGATTATATTTATGATTAGTAGCATATTTTTCGGAAATAAGCGTTTAGAAGCGACTTTTAGGGCGACTATTTCAACAGGAAAAAAAAAAAAACTTGAAACATAACTAAAGGAAAAATTACACTCACTAATAGCCTCCGATATGATGTAAACAAATTACCCCCCCCCGTTACTGCCAAAGGTAGTATTAAAGTTACGACTTTGAGTTCTAATGTTCAGCAAACTTTCAGTTTGTCTACTCTTTTTACCATCTTTGAGATATTATGACTTTCAGAAGCAGTTCCTTCTGAAAAACTCAGCTATAAGCTATTACAACTGCCAGTTTAAATTGTAAAGGACCAAGATAGCTGTTATGCAAACAACATGAAAAAATACACCTCTGAAGTAATTTTCTCACAGGAAACAACAGCTGCTTATCTTGACAAAAGGATTCTCACTGCAACAAATAGCATTCGCACATCACACAAAGGGAAAAATCATTATCTGAAGTGAGCTATCTTTCTATAGTTGCTATGATAATACCTGTATTCTTAAGAAACCGGTTATAACACTGCTCAGTATACACAGATGTGAATACAAAAAATATAATGTTAGATCTCTGAGCAAGATTCTTAACCTAATTACGTTTAGGTAAGAAAAAACTGAGCTGATCTGTCTTAAAACGTGCGATTAGCATCATCTTCTAAACAATCAACTTAACTTTAATACAGAACTCACTAACACAATTGAAATATTATAGAATGTTATAACCCATAATATTAATGCCTAAACATTAGTATTCCAGTGATGACATTCACTGAAATGGTCTGTTCAAAATTAAATTCCATACTGCAACGTAACAGTTTTAAAACTAGGAAAAATTTTAAATATCAAATTATGATAGAATTCATATAATTATTGTAATTACTGTTAATTATTATAAAGCCTTTTAATTAGCATTTAGAAGTATATACTGTATTTGGAAGAAATGATGTGTATTGCTCAGCTACAGAAGTTTTTGAAATGATGCAAAAAATTTAAAAACACATATAGCACGATATGCAAATTAGGATCATCTCTTCAAAGAATAACGTTTTAATGAGGATTTCGGCCATGAAAGGTTGGAAATCTATAGTAAATAGTATTGTGAATAGGGTAAGAGTAGTAGATAAGCAAGCATCTGGCTCAGAGACCAAACATGATACTTTTAATAACCGCTTCAGAGACCTCCAATAAGTAACGTGCCAAAACACCAATGAATCAGGCCTTTGACTCAACTGGCATATTCTAAAAGTCAAATACTACTGTGTTGTCATTCTATTAAAATAGGCAAGGTGTTCATTTTTTTTTTTCTGAATTAGTCTTGTTTATTTTAATGCTAGTTACCTGGTAATACACGAAGAATTCATGCCATATATATAGTCAGTTAAATCATTTAGTTCAGTTTAATTCAGTCAAGATTTCAACAATATGCATATGATTCTCATAGAACGACATTGTCAAGTGAATTCTGTGATTTCTTCGTTAGTATCTTTGGCCATCTATGGGTCTTAAAATACTGAAATGACTCGTAGATCTAAATAAACTAAAGAAAAAAAAGAAGAAAAAAACCGGAAGTGCTGCTAATTATAACACGTGTTAGTTCGCAGAGCGTGACTATGGTTTGACGCTATTAGTACTTCAAGTTGTAGCGGTGCCGTCTACGAGGGTGGTGTGAGTGAGCTTGGCGTTATGGTTCACCGCTTTTGCTGTATGACGACGGAGTCGGACGTCAGAGACACCCCATATTTTACCTGCCCCCTACGTTTTATTGTTCCCACACTTTATTTCCAACATGAATAGGGACAGTTGGATTTAATCGCATCTGGGAGCTTTCCTAATTCATCCACTGGTTCGATGACCAGGTGGACAACAATGGAATTGCACCATGACGAAGAGGTTGTCTGGTGCCGTTGAATACTAAATCGTGGAGAGATTTCGGCATTAAAAAAAAAAAATACTAAAAATAAAAAATAAATCGATAATCTGTGATAGTCACCAAATGAAATAAGTAAAATTTTGAGTGCAAAAACAAGTAATTTCCGTTATTGTTTTACTTTCTTAACGTTCTTAAAATTGAAAACGTGTCAGTAAGTGCAGGATTGACATTAGAGCTGACTTTAATGATGTATATGACAAAACCTTGCTCTTCTGTATGAAACCGGCTAACTTCCCTTCAGTTGAAAACATCCGTATGAAAGGTTTTGCATTTTAGACGAGATTTGGATTTAGATCTTTCCAACCAAAATCATTGTTGACACACACACACACACACACACACACACAATCATTGTTGATGGCAATAAATCCTTGATTTGTTACTAGTCAGAGAATGAAGGCAACTAGAGAAGAACAGTTATTCAGTTAAAGATTTCGGATGCACTTAGTTTATTTTCTTGTTGGATAAACTTATACTGAATCATACATTTTGTGTTTCAAACAAAGGTGGAATTACATATTCAATGCGACTTCAGTAAGCGGAACTATTCAAGCCAAGGTATGTTCGGTTTATCGAAAGATTCAGATTATTGTATTCCTCGTGAAAAACCTACATTTTAATAATTTTTTTACTAAATCTTAATAAATTAAAGGCTATAAATAATTAAATATAAATGTAACTGAAATTGTCAATTCAGTTAAATTTAGTTAAAAAAGCCGTTTTTTGTTATTTTAAGTAAAATAATTTTTTATGAGTCCATTGTTTTTAATGTTTTTTTTTTATTATTTTTTAGAGAGTATGTTTCAAGGCTTCTTTTGATTCCAGGAACAAGCCTTGAAGCATACTCCATACCTCAACAAGTATGATTGTAGAAATCTACCAAAGATTTGGGAGATTCATCCTAAAACCAAATTAATACCTGCTTTCTCTCTCGTTTTTTTTTTTTTTTCCCAATTTAGATGGAGCCTAATTAGGACTTTAGTCTTTGTGTTACACGCTACAATTACTCATACTAGTCCCACTGTTTTATACCGGATTGTGGTTGTCTCGCTACTGTAACAAACTTTGTTTGTGTGCTCTGAAGATGCTGGATAGAATACCAGTGAAATATTAGCATTTAAGTTAATAAATAGTTATTTTCTTATCATTCTGTGTTCGCATCTATACGGTTAAAATCCAATTAACATGTACGACGAACACACAAGGCTTTCTACACGTTAGATGCCTATAGGCTCTTTTTCTCAGTGATATAAGATAGTGAATGATTTCTTCGAATTTGTGCTGATTATGTATGTATTATTGAATTCTTTTCTAATTTTAAAGGTCGCTGAGCCATAAAAATCAAATTAAAAAAAATCTGTTGATCAGCCGATTTCGACGAAGCCCTTTGGTTGGAAAGACCTGAGTTGAAATTTCTTCTGGAATGCGAAACACTGTTAGCAGATATTTTCATCTGAAGGTAAATTAATTGGTCTCATACAGAGGTGGAAGGCATCGATGCTACAGTACGTTCGAACCAATAGTCCATAAATTGGAGATCGGAAACTCTATCCACTGAACCAATCAGGCCAGATAGTTGCAATTACGGCAGAAATAACTATTAACTAAGATTACGAGACAAGCATACTGTAACGGTTTTGTTTGTTTTGTTTTGTTTTCCGGCCAGTTTGTTTTCGTGATGAAAAACCAGAGTTTCCTAGAGGAAAGAAAAAGAAAAGAAAAAACTGGCAGATTTACCTTCACTTGAAGAGTCCTTATAAAGGTTTTCCCTGTTCTAGATGAGATTCGAATTCAGATCTTTCCAACATAAAGTCAAATATCACGTTGTCCTTGCGAATACGCTATGGGCTAGCACATGCAGTTGTATGATTCCATTAGTCACGACTCGTGTAAATTAAGTTCAGTTCTTTACTGAAATTTTAGTCCTGCATTTTTATAATTCGAAAAACCAACAATTCACGCTAGTTCAAGTTGCATAATTAAGGCAGCATTTAAATTTTGTTATATCTTCTAACCTCTTGAGGTTAGAAGATATAACAAGATTATTATATCTGGAAAATTATATACGGCAAAAAATAATATATATATATATATATATATATATATATATATATATTAGGGTTACCAAGTAATTTTGTAAACTTGGTTATTTTATTCCTAATCCCAAGTAAGCAAACAGTTAGTAAAATAACCAAGTTTATAAAATTACTTGGTAACCCTAATATACATTACCCAAGGTAAAAAAACTTATATATATATATATATATATATACGTGCGACTTCATGTAGTCTAGCGTATAGTTTTTTATTTTTATGTGAATACTACCCACGAAAGGTTGCAATCTGTCATATATTAGTAGCGTGGGTGCATAAGAATTAGATAATATAAGCATAAGAATTAAATTAGACAAGGGCAGTTGCCTACGGTTTCTTCAGTGTGTGTGTGTGTGTGTGTCTTAATTCAACTAAAATGTAATATAATATAGAGAATTATGAATAAAATCTTAAGAATCACTTGGTAACGATGATAATTAAGGATTTTTTTTTAATGCTGAAGATTATTATAGAAGCATCCCATCTCACGATCTCTATTTCATCATATCCCCCCCCCCTTTTGTCTGGATTTCTTATTATTTTATTATTTTTATTTATTTTTGTGTCTGTGTGCAGAAAGTGGTGGTAAGAAGTGCAAAACACAGATGAAGAAAGCAGCTGATTTGCTCCAACTTATATTAGCTGCTTCCATTTCCATCACACTAGGCACGATTCCAAACATCAGATTGAGTAATGTCTAGCATCTAGCTGCTAATAAAATTTGGTGTTTCTTCTTTTGAAAATCGGCAGGCTGCCGATTTCCTCATCATTGTGGCAGTTGAGTGCATTGTCTGTCAAATTGAATATACGAAAATACTGTAGATAAGTGACGCGATCTATGTTCCTAATCTTAACTAGCACTCGTATTATATCTATGTAATCGTCCACATGTTCTTGGTCGATATTTTTTGATTTATAGGATTAAAAATTGGAGATTTTTTTTTGGGGGGGGGGTTAAAAAATCCTACATATCTGCACCAAATTGACTAACTCGGGAATAGGTTGTAAAAGGCATGGCAAGTCCCTCTAAGCAGTCGGTGATTAAAATCAAACTATAAGTGTTCTTGCTGATTTATCTTCATGGAAGTTTTCACAAGACTATGCAAACGACCACTTTTTTTTCTTCTCTTAATCTATAAGGATTTTGCTTATCAGTCAACGTTATTTTCCACGGGTGATGATATACAGGTAGCCACATTCTCACTTCTCACAATATTAATATGACATTATTGCTGATGATACAAAAACGACAACTTAATTTGCAAATGAATTTCATTATATTAATAATAAATCGGAAATAAGCTTTGTTATTGTCATTATTATTATTTGGGCTTCCTCCCTAGCTCAATCGGTAGCCCCAACTGATTCAGCTGACCTCGTATCCCCTCTCCAGCCAAAAGGCTACGGGTTCGAATCCCGCCAAGGGTATGGATGTTTGTGATTGTCCTAATAACCAATTACCATATGCACTGCTGTGATTTGTGTCCTTGTGCAGTATGACCTTTGATGTCGCTGAGCCATAAAAATCAAATTAAAAAAGTCTATTGATCAGCCGATTTCGATGAAGCCCTTTGGTTGTAAAGACCTGAGTTGAAATTTCTTCTGGAATGCGAAACACTGTTAGCAGATATTTTCATCTGAAGGTAAATTAATTGGTCTCATACAGAGGTGGAAGGATTTTTTCCCCCTCCGGAAACTCTAGGTTTTCATTCAGCAACAAGGCAAACCGACCAGGAGAACACACGTAATTCACACATCAAAATATATATTTAGGCATATCACTAACCAGTATCTTAAAATTAGAATTAAAAGCGAAATTGATCTGTAAGTACTGTGGATTATTGATTATTATTAGCTCAGCTAAAGGTGAGTTAGCGGGATGACAGACTTTTCTGCCAGGTAGATAAACTGGCTGCTTGCAACTTACAGATACAGTAGCAGACTATGCTGATTGGGATTAATCTTCCTATCGATATGATTGTAATATGGTTTCTATGAAGCCAAGTTACTTGGCCGTGACAGGCCATTCAACCAACACGTAAAACGGATATTTTTTTGATTGGGGGGGGGGATTCTTAAACTAAGATTTTATACAGAATTAATGATGAATATTCTGATATTAATATCTAACAATCTCTAAGTGATTCAGGCGACTGCTGTTGTAGTCACGTGCCTTTCACCGAAGTCGTACTCCAGTCTATGTAATCTACAGTAATACAGATCATGAAATGGTACTTATGGAAATTTGTAATCTACAGAGATTTCCACTTTCATTTTACCCAGTCTACTCCAAAAGGTTGATTTATTTATGTAGTTTATTGTTTTTAGGCTTTAATCTAAAATACATCCTTGAGTTTCCATTAGACTAATCAGCTCATGTAATGTTACTGTAATTGTTTAATAAAAAATTAAGTGAACTCAATTTATATAACAACAAATGAACTAAAAAAAACAAATTCAGTAACCCCTTATAAATATAAATTGTATTTGCAAATGGAAATTATTTCAAAAGCAATGTACTGTATTGATATTGCTCACTTGTAAGTGCTGCTTCTATATTTATAATGCAAAAGTGCACTAATCATAATACACTTGAGATAATGATTTCGGTGTCTGATGAAATAGTAATATACTTGTATCAACTTTGTTTTGCTAATAGCTTGGTTTTGCTTTTATCATGAAATAGAATCTTATTATTTTTTCAAAAGGTTGTTAGGATAAATTGAGCTAATGAGAGATGTACGTAAAAAGGCACATGACATTTCGTCAATCATTTAAAAAGAAAAAAAAAAATGCTTTCGTTATAACATGAAACTGTGTACATTTATTTTAAAAGTCTAATTTCAAATCAGTCTAAACCACTTATCAATCTCTGCGTGAATCCATCATAATCATGATTAGCTGAGGTATTTTGATAACATTGCAAAATTCTAACAGAAAACCTTGTTAAATAATTCTAAATATTCACAATCGTTCACTTCAATTATTAATTAAGTTAGATGTCGCGCTGATCATAGCAAATAGAATAATTCATTCTAACCAATTGTAGAAGAAATGAAATATATTTTTTTCTTTTTTTATGTTATTATGCATTAGGAGCTATAGACTGTAATAACTAAAGCGATTACTCATACCACTGTGTCGTCTTGCATATTAATGCAAATTGCCTGTTATGATTTGCTTTGAAAAAAAGAAATCATAAATAATTGATAGTTTAAATACTTCCCACTCAATATTATCTCTTCCTGTTTTTCATTTATGTAAACGCCATTGCTGCATATGCCCACAAAGTCACTGGTCTCAATTATTATTACGTGACACCTCCAGGGAGTCCAAAGACTCATCGAGTTATGAATTAAAGAACTCACCATTTCATTTGGTAAGTTTTGATCGTTCTTTGAATACAGAATCTGTTCAACTGATATTAATTTCCATAGCAATCTCATTTTCATCTGTCTCGATTGGTTTTAAACTATGAATTTCAGCTACGTCAACTTTCTTCTGTTAGGAGAAACTGACAGTAATTTTCTGAATATCTATGATTGAAACTGAGTTAAGCTAACTGGATATCTAGGATTTCATTCACTGATAGACGGAACTGAAGATTCATTTAGTCATGATTTGGATTTTTATCATTAATTTATAGAAATATGTTTGCCTTGGAAGCATATTTCTTCTTCACTGTGAAGAAGAAGAAGAAGAATGAGAAGAAAAAGAATTATTGCATCATTATGGAAATATTTATCTTAATACAGTTTTTTTTTTTCCGAGAAATAAAGTATGTCGGATGCTCGTAAATCTTGCTGATCAGAAAATCGTGTGTGCGTCTTCACTCTTTGTCCTCTTCAAGTAATTAATGGACATAATCACACGGAATAGCTAAATTAAGGTTTGCGCATAATTTATCTTTTATTTCTTTTCACAGTGATTTCGTTTGCCTCGCTATATTCATAAATATTGTTACAGTTTCACTTGTTTTTCTCGTGTTTTATCCATTTATTATAGCATATCGGAACACGATTGTCAACTTTCTGTTTGCATGAATGGAATATGTGTAGATGTCAATCGCTGCTTTCGAACCTCCCGGAAATTCGAATTTTTCATGCCCCCAAACAGGCAAGAACACACGCAATTAATAAACATAATATAAACTTTACAGCCTTTGTTGCTTCGCCCCCCCCCCCAACAAAAACAAGCTGCTTTCGAAATACCAGTTACAGACTGATAAATACGCGGTTTTGAAAAATATTGATATCAGTAGCATCCGATACGTTTTGCCACTGATCAGTAGCATCTAAACGCCGAATGAATCATAGTGGCCAACAGGCAAAATTTAGAGATACGACACTAAAGTGACGTTGAAATAGAGAGATGAGAAACGACTGCTTGACGAATTATCTCGAGCTGCGTGAATTTAAATTTACACTCAAGACAAACTGAAGTCTGAGAAGGCAGACTTCTTACGGTTTGTCGAATAATATCCACAACATGAATCGAACAACAACTTCTATATCAGTTTGTTTTTAGTAGATTTTTAATTCATTCAGTTCGAGACCGAGCCTCTGTAGCTCAGTCAGTATAGACGAAGCCCTTTGGTCGGAAAGACCTGGGTTCCCCGTGACGCGAGGAACCTTTACCTAGTCTTTTTCCACAAAAGGTGAATTAGCCGGTCTCGCACGGAGGTAGGATTTTTTTTCACCGGGAAACTCGAATTTTTCGTCCCCAAGAACAGGTAAATAAACCGGCCCCGTGAACACACATGAATTACAGTCATGAATACGTCCTGGCGATATGCCGGTCCCGAACCTGGATAAAATTGGGGATTGTGGAAAGCAGTGGTGAACTACCCTGTAATATATATATATATATATATATATATATATATATATATATATATATTTGTGAGCAAAGCCTACAAAGTCACCTACGTCAGAAACGACTGAAACGGAAAATCAGATCAGTTCGAGACCCAATTCGTCAGGCAAAGTCGTTTCTCATTTCTTGTCTTGGACGTCGCTTTAGTGTTGAATTTCCAAACTTTTCCCGTTTGCCACTGTGATTCATTCGATGTATAGATGCTACTAATCGGTGGCAAAACGTGTCTAATGTTACTGAAATAAATACATACAAAGAAATTCTGAGAAATTATTCGTTTCTATTAGGATCCGAATAGAAATAAGGTATAAAATTACATGGTTTGGACATTTTTAATTAGATCATGTAATACACACGAATTGACTATTCAAGCAACTGTTTGTCTGCATCGAAAAATAATCAACAGCAAATAAAAAGACACTGCACGAATACATGAAAAAAACTATTCTTTTGTGTAATAAATAAATAACATCATAGAAAGAAAACAAAGAGGGAAGGTAAATGTGGGAAATCTCTCTCTCTCTCTCTTTCTCCTGTGCGTGCATATATTTTTCTTCTTTTCTTTGCACTTGCCATATATATTTTTTTTCTTTCTCCTAATTTCTCTCTCTGTCTTCCCTACCCGTCGTAACCACCATATCCGACTCCCGTTTGCTTTCGACACGGACGAGTCTCTGGCTAGATGGCTACTCCAACACGTCCCAGCAGACTCTATTGTTTCCCAATCAGTACGACGGCGGCGTGTACTCCATTGTCACCACCCTCCCGTCATCAATATGCTTCTGTTTACAGAGAGGTCAGGCGAGCCTTTTGCCTTTTGCGCCCGACCACGTGCGTAAAATGTGCACACAAAGATGAGAAGCGCTTGACGGGATCCTAACGACTCTGAAGCATGTTGGCAGTTTTGTGCTGCACGTGCGCTGTGATACCTCTCTCGACTTAGAGTCTAGTTGCTGCTGCCGCTGCTGAAGTAGCTTCGTGCGACAGTACGATGAGGTAGACAGCCATCGAAGCTTCTACAAACAAAGAGGAATATACGGGGATTCATCGCTAAGTAAAAAACAGGGGGGGGGGGGGGACAAAAATAGTGAGTAAGAACAGTTGGTTGTAGGTAAGCACGACATCCGGATATTTAAAGCTGGAAATCCTCATGTATTACTGAAGAGATTTGTAGTACAAGTTGTATTTCTAGACTCTGTAAACAATTAAACATTAAAACAATTAATTGGAAGAGGTGGAAAAGGATGCCATTATTTGCCAAAAAAACGACACGAAAAAAAAAAAAAAAAGATAAATGTACTTTTAGTATTAAATAATTACAGCACACGTAGTCGGTCAAGTGTGTTTAGATTAAATTTTATTTATTATTAGTGTTTTAATGTAATGGTTCAAGAACGCTTTTTCCGATTCGGACTATTTTTCCTTTCATTACAGTATATAAATAGGGTTATACTAGTTGTATTATTATTATTATTATTATTATTATTATTATTATTATTATTGTGTTTTGTCCCAGTAACCAGAATGTTACACTGCTCGAAATTTTGAACGACTACTCATTGGACTTGTATTTATTATGTAGATGAAACAGAAACAGTCAAAAGTGTAGGACAGTCTCTCACTTCATCTGGATACAGCCTAAATTAAAATAATAAATACACTTGACTATGGAAAACACAAGTCGAAGACTTCAGGGAAATTATCTGATCTCTATAAAAATTACCTACCCACTTATTATTGGGCCACTGTTTTGACGAAAATATTTCCGGCAAAGTTTTTACCCAAATTTGGTTATTTATTTAGTTACTCCGTGGGAACCGAGATGTTTATGCATTTTTATCAACAATAAAAAGAAGTATGATGTCTTTACAAAAATGCTCTTCATAATACAACCACAGAAAACAACCTCACGAAAGGCTCCAGCTCAATCTGAGAGTCTTATTAACTTGCTCAATATATAATATTAGTATTAATATTAACTTGTTCAATATATAATATTAGTATCAGTGGCGCACCCAGGTGGGCCAAGGGGCCTTGTCCCCCCCCCAAAAAAAGGAAAAGAGAAAAAACACTAGAAAATTTTCAAAAAATATTTTCCTAATTAAAATTCATTTTTTTATTTATGAATAATTTGTGAATAAATGTGAATTAGCGGTCACTTATGAATTAGCGGTCACATAAGGTGGGAATACCCTATAGCTCTCGGGATTCACGGCCGCTGTGAACGCAAGACGATCGAAGTAGTGCTCGGACGAACCGAGCGCTGCTGTACTTTGTTTGCCCCAGCCAGTCCAGAGGAGATGACGGGTATCATGTATTGGCGATCACTGCAGATGCTCAGTCATATGTCGTATGCAATGCGTAGTGTGTATACTGAAATCGTCTACTTAACTCCCCCCCCCCCCCAAGATTAAATCCTGAGTGCGCCACTGATTAGTATTAATATTAATTTCGATTAGGTGTCAGGAATGAGGAATTCAATAGTATCTGAGCCAGGTTTCATCTTGTAATGCACTTTTAATTGCATCAAGCCATCTACTCTTTCATCTTCTTTTGGATCTTTACTTGTCAGTTTTTGCTCTCCACAAATTACTTCCAATCTTTCAATTCAATTTAAGTGACTATACCATCTTAGACCAGCTCTAGTTAATGCCGAGTCCTTTTCTATCTTTTCAATATGGTTCTGCCGTTCTATTCACACCTTTAAGATTTATTATAAATATAAGAATTAATAATTCCTTATAAAAAGATAAGCAAAGCTTTATTTTTATGGAGCACCCTTGGATCAGAACACAGCTCTATTAAAAAGTTAATGAAATTATCATATATAGGTATTATTGCTTACCCTTTTTTTTTTTTTTTTTTTTTTTTTGTGGGACTGAAAACCTGAGTTTCAGGGAGAAATTATCTTGCCATATCCGTACGAGATCGGTTGACTTACTTTCAGTTAGAAGGAAAAAAAAAAAAGTCCACAAAAAAGATTTCTCTCATCATGAAGAATCGAACGCAGGTTTCCAATCGAAAAGGCGTATGTTCCCTCGTTCTTCCAATGTGATTAATTCAAAGCAAATCGGATATTTCTCTCGATGAGTTTTCATATCTAAAACTTAATCGTATTATTTTACATTGTCATAAAAAAAAGAAAAAGAAAATTACTGAACTCGAAAAACATTTGGCGATGTCACTTAAACACACACACAAATAAATCCCTATTAATTGTTAGAATTCATGAAACCACAAAACGTATTTAATATAAAAAATAATAATTGCTTCCTAAAAGATTCGTTAGAGCTACAAACGGTTGTTCTGTTACTCTTCCACCTCGCGGAATAAACATTACGACTCTCTAGCTTCGTCACACTTTGACGGACAGCTGCACCGAACAATGCACCTTTATTCTTTCCCTCTGTTCCGACACCGAGAAATTTAAACCGTATGTGTACGGTTCCTTTCTTCGTTGACAAAGACGTCTGCTAATCCCCTTTTGTGTCGGGGAGAGTTATTTCAATTTAAACGTCGAACACATACCGGAGGATAGAACAGAATAAAGACGTCAGCGTCCCGTATCAATTCCCCAATACATGTTAGTTTAATCCCTCGGGAGATTAAAACGTACGGCAAGACACAGCGGATTAAATCCTACGCTGCAACAGTGGTTGTAGTCAGGAGATTCGTTAACAGGGTTATAAACGAGGTAGGAGGGATGGAGAACGCTTGTTTGGAGAACTAAATAAACACATTCGAACAAGTGTACACAAGCATAGTAGTTGAAGTTAAAGTCAACAAAGTGGATTCTACAGCCGTTGTAGGAAACCTTTTTAATTAAGGGAGAAAAAACATCCATTTACCGCATAAATCGAGCGAAACTACACAGGAGTAATTTAACATTATTACTGTACGTTTTATTCTCAATTTAATGCAACTATCCGAGAGTGATTGCTATAACGTTAAACGTTTTCAGTGACACTATATAGCAGAAAATTTCAATCGATAAAACGACATATCTGTCCGGGCTGGATGGAATTTGAAAAAAATTGGTATTTAGGATCTTTATTAATTTTAATATATGCGCCTTTAATTTTGATCAAACATAAAAACGTGAATTTCGTAATTACATCTTTGTATAGTTACACATTTCATATCAAACGATTTAACCGAAAGCTGTACTTTAATCATATAATATAGTTTTGCTAATTTTACCTATAAAATTTTCATTAAAAAAAAAATAACAACAACTGATGACTCGACAAGTTTTCTCGAGAATCATAAATACCGTATTTCAATAAAATCCATTTAGTCAGAGCTAAGGAATTACTTATTTGGCGAAATAGACTTAAAACGACTTATTTTCAAGTATTGTAACAATTAATCATACTGTGGTGCACAAGCAGTATGATTCATTGTTGCAATATACTATTAATATTATTAAAACCTGGCTATTAAACTGTCTCAAATCATTTTCACACTTGTTTCTTATTTAACTGAAAATTTGCAACGTTATTTTGCTTTACTTTCTTGAGACGAGATCTTCTCCCTCCCCCTCCGGGCTGATTCTCCATTGATTCATTCAATCAAGATGCAGCTTATGAAATTTAAATCTGAAATTGGACTTGAAATTTTTTTTACTTCTTACTCTGCGTTAGAACCAGTGAATATTTTAAACTACTCTGGCTAATTTAATTTCGAGAAGACCGTGAAGATACTAAAACCTTAATGATTACGTTTCTGATGACAGAATGGCAATCATAACAATCATCACAGCTCAGTGACGTAATATCAACTGTCGCTACTTCCAAACATTTTGACTCAAAATCCAATGTATATTGCAAATATGCGGATTAGCCTATCAACGATTTAATATAAATAACTAAATTTTGGGATATGCAAGATTCCTATTGATTGTTTGATTCTTTTACCTTGTGTTCAATATATTAATTTTTATAATTTTAATATAAATTTTTGTAATTTCATTGTTAAATAAAATGCGTTAATTATTTTATTTATTTATATATGTTTTTTCTTTTTTCAAAATGAATTCTGAGAATAAGATTAATTTGAAAGTGAAGGGTATTTAAAATAAAAAAATAAAACGTATATGCGATGGGCGGGAATCGAACCCGGATCAACTGCTTGGAAGGCAGCTATGCTAACCACTATTTTTTTTTTTTTTTTTTTTTTTTTTTTTTTTTTTTTTTTTTTTTTGCTAACCACTATACCACCATCGCATGTCTAAAACCTTTCATATTATCTTATATCACCATTACTAAATTCTTTTTACGAAATGAGTTTGTATTTCAATGAAATATAAACGAGAATGAAACGTTTATATGAGGGAGTATTGGTTGCCGAAAGTGATCATGGAAACCCGTAAACAGGTTCATTTAAAGCTCTACTAGAAATAGTTCACACACTTCAGAGAATATTTCTCATGTCATTTTCTTGGACATTTAATTTTTAAATTATTTAACAGTTCAATCAACAGATTGTGGGTTCGAATTCCGCCGTGGATAGGGCTGTTTGTAAATGTTTTTCGTCGCCCGGAGACCACTACCCCCCCCCCCCCCAATTCTAGGACAAAAGTGGCTTGAAAAAGTTCCAAGTTTTGTTTCCAAGTAGGGTTTCTGGATTATCTAATTCTTAGCCCATCATAGTATTGATACCAATGAACTGTACATCGTAGCAAAATTTAATTCTCTAACTATATCTTTAAAGGTGTATAATGTCAGCAAAGTTATATGAACTTACTAAGCTTTGGACTTTCTCGGGTTGATTTCAAGGTACGTTCTTTATGTACCTTGCAGGGCATGCTGTCGGCACGGATGACTTACCAGAGAATGACTTCTCTAATCCCTAGATATGTAGATGGCTTGGATCTTTTTTTTTTGTGTGTGTGTGTGGGGGGGGGGGGGGAATGGAGGCGTCTTTCTACATGTGGGACCACAGTATGTAGTACTGTTTTCTCTAGTGTGATTCGCATAAAAAACTGACAGTTGAATGAATAAATAACTTCCATTCAATTATACACTACGGCATGTTGATTTCTATTTCTCTCCTTTTCCGTCTAAGACGGATTGAGTCTTCTCTTGAGCAGGATCTTCCAGTCTTCACTATTCCTTGCTGTTCGAAAAAGTTCCTTATATGTTCTGCATCCCGAGATGTTCTTTATTAATTTCAGCCAGGTAATTCTTGGTCTTCGGGGTCTTTTTGTATTGATTAGGACGTTAGGAAGTCTGTCTGCGTCCATGCGTACAGTGTGGCCAAACCATCTCAGTTGTTGTTGTTGTTGTTTTCTAATATTTTCTATTAGTGTCTTTTTATATAATAATTCTTATCTGACTGTGCTGTTTGTTTTCTTTTCTATCCAACTTGTTCTTTTTATTTTTCTTAAGCATTTCATTTCAAATGCCAGCAGCTTTTTCTCCTCTCTTTTCTTAACTGTCCAAGCTTCTGTTCCACAGATGACTGTTGGTATAATTATTGATTTATATACTTTGATTTTGACTTGCTTAGATATCTTGTTTGTTTTCCATATTTTCTGTAATTTTCCTCATGGTGGTCCATCCTATCGCTATTCTGTGTTTCACTGTTTTGAGTTCATCTATTGTTTCTGTTAGTTTTGATCCAAGATATATGAAGTTGTCTACTTGTTCTCCATTTAGAGTGGCTGAGATGGTAGTTCTGTTCCTCCCTATTTTCATCACTTTTGCCCTTTGTATGTTTATTGTCATGTCATATGTCTTATGGGTTTCGTTTAGCTTGTTTATCAACCTTTGTAGTTCATTTGGGGTTCTTGTAATAAGGACGAGATCATCCGCATATTTGATATTATTTATGTTTAAACCATTCACATTGATTCCAGGCTCATTGTCTATTGCCTTCTTTACAACTTCGTTTAGATATATGTGGAATAGGCATGGGGATAATGGGCGTCCTTGCATTACTTCTTTTTGGATCTCTATGGGTTCTGTTGTGAGTGTGTCCTTTTTAATTACTGCATTTGTTTTAGAGTAATATTTTATCAGAAACTGTATTATATATTTGTCTGTTGCTTTTTCTAGTAGAACTTTAAGAAGGATTTCTCTGTTGATGCTATTGGCAGCTTGTTTAAAGTCCACAAAACAACAATATAGTTTTTTTATGGTCTTCCCAGCTGAGCGCTAGATGGTGCAATGTGAAAATCTGGTCTATTGTTGAATAGTTTCCTAGGAAACCAGCTTGTTCTATGCCTATCAGTTCTTCATAGGTGTTTTTAATATATTTTGTATAATTCTTACGAATATTTTATAGGTGTGGGAGAGTAAATTGATTGGTCTGTAATTTCTGCAGTCTCTTTTGTCTCCTTTCTTGTATATTGGGATGATCTTTCCAGTTCTTCAGTTATCTGGGATCTCTCCTGTTTGTATATTTTATTGAATAGGGTTGTTAAATATGCTATTGATGAGCTGCCTCCATATGACCACAGTTCAGTAGGGATAGTATCAATCCCTGGTGCTTTATTGTTTTTCATCTGTTTTATTGCGTATCTAACTTCTTCTTGTAAAATTTTTTGGTGGTCGTTATTTTCTTCTATTGTTGGCATCGTAGTTTTGTATTCCTTGGTAAAAGATAGTCTTAAAATGATTTGACCAGATTTTTCTTATATCTTCAATATTCCCGGTTTCAGTCATTTTGTTGTTTATCATTGTTACTGCTTTTGCTGAGAATTCCTTTGTAATTTCTCTTATAGTGTCACGGAAGACTTTTAGGTTGTTTTGTTGGTATACTTCTTGGCATTTCTTAGCTTTTTCTTCTAACCATTTTTCTTTGACATTTTTGCATAGGTTATCAACTTTATTTTTTAGTGCTCTGTATTTTTCTCTATTCTCTTCATTGTTTTGTTGGTTTACAAGTATCTTGGCCTCTCTTTTCTCTTCTGTTATAGCTACGATTTCTTGGGTTATCCATTGTTTGTTTATTTTGGGTTTGGTACCTAGAGTGTCTTTTGCAATTGATAACACTGTTTCTTTTCCTTCTTCCCAGTATTTTCCGCTGTTCTGGAATATGGGGGGGGGGGGCTTTATTTCAAGCACATCTGTTCTAAACATCGACTTCTGCTTGAGCTATCTTTTAGTTTTGATAGGTTGATGTTTCTTCTTTTCTGATATTGTTTTTCCTGTTGAATTTTATCTTCACTTTGGCAGTTAATATTTCGTTGTCAGTGTCGAAATCAAAGCTTCTTAATGTTCGTACATTATTTACTTTATTTTTATTATTAATACTAAAGATAAATAATAATAATATTATTATTATTTATCTTTTCCATTTTCCAATAAATATACATGGACATCCTCAGATGGTAATATAAAGAACTGCATAGACTATATCATCATACACTGAGGATGTTCATGTATATTTATTATTAGGGCATTGATAGAACAATGTGTTTGCAATCGTTAGATCATTTGCTTTACAGAAGTGAAGTAATTGTTCTCCTCTGTGGTTAAGCTCGCCGTATCCAAATTTCTCCATCGCATCTTTTTTGTCTGCTGTGAACTGTCCTATTTTAGCGTTAAAATCTCCCATCGCTATCATGAGTTCTCCATTTTTGGAATTATCTATTTCCTGTTGTAGTTCTTCATAGCAATTTTCTATTTCTTCTGAATGGTTACTGTCTTGTGCATATATTTGGATTATTTTAATTATTTAACCTTTTTCTTTTGCTTGAAGTTTGGCTGTGATTATTCTAGGAGACACTGGTTTAATTTCAATTACTGAGTTTGTAAGTTTCTTCTCAATTAATAATGCAACTCCTTCTCTGTGTATGTTATCTTTTCTTCCTGAGAAGTATAGTTTTCCTTCTGATAAATCCATGAATCCATCTCCGCACCAATGTACCTCTGATAAACCTAAAATACTCCATTTCAGTCTTTTAAAATTTTCCTGGACTAATTGCAATTTTCCAGGTCGGTATAATGATCTTATGTTGAGAGTGGCTACGTGTTTCACGTCCTTGGCTGACCACATTGCTGATTTCTCACCTACGCCCCCCCCACCCCCCCCCCCCCCCACCCCCCCCCCCCCCCACCCCCCCCCCCCCCCACCCCCCCCCCCCCCCACCCCCCCCCCCCCCCACCCCCCCCCCCCCCCACCCCCCCCCCCCCCCACCCCCCCCCCCCCCCACCCCCCCCCCCCCCCACCCCCCCCCCCCCCCACCCCCCCCCCCCCCCACCCCCCCCCCCCCCCACCCCCCCCCCCCCCCACCCCCCCCCCCCCCCACCCCCCCCCCCCCCCACCCCCCCCCCCCCCCACCCCCCCCCCCCCCCACCCCCCCCCCCCCCCACCCCCCCCCCCCCCCACCCCCCCCCCCCCCCACCCCCCCCCCCCCCCACCCCCCCCCCCCCCCACCCCCCCCCCCCCCCACCCCCCCCCCCCCCCACCCCCCCCCCCCCCCACCCCCCCCCCCCCCCACCCCCCCCCCCCCCCACCCCCCCCCCCCCCCACCCCCCCCCCCCCCCACCCCCCCCCCCCCCCACCCCCCCCCCCAGCCCAAGTATATTTATGTATGTCTTTATGTTTATAGAAGGAATTCATTATTTTTAGGTTATTATAAACTACAAAGTCAATCAATTTTTTACCATTCCTGTTTAGAGTATGTTCTCCATGTATTCCTATATTATTATTAATTTTCGTGTTTCCAATTCTTGCATTTAAGTCTCCTGCTAAAATTACGTAATCATTTTTATTTATTTTATTATATATGTTTATATAATTATAAAAATCAATATTATCCTGTTCTCTTCCTTCTTCTGGGGCATATAAACCAATTATTGTTAAATAGCCTCTATCTATTTTTATTCTGTCTTCTATTATTCTTTCATTCCATAATTTATGATGTTTTAACTGTTTTGAAAGGGAGTTATGAATCTAAATCATGACTCCTGCTTGTGCTCTTTGGTCTCTGTCGAGTCACAAGCACAAACAAAAATATAAAGAAATGAAACTAAAGCCGAGTAATTTATTAATGAGAAGTGTGATGCTGTTGTTTGTTAACTAGAAACTTCAAGTTTGGAGGAAAAGATGATAACTTTATTCTTAAATCCTGTTCGACTTCCAATCGGTTTCTATATTTATTTTTTTAGAAAAACCAGTATTGGAAAGCCTGTTTCACACTGATAGATTGTGACAAAAGGCATTAGAAATTTTATCGCTTTTTCTGCTAAAACTGGGTACTCCTGACGGCAAGACAGCCAAAAATCCATCAGTGGTATTGTGTTGAAGATGTCTTTGAGTGCCATATCACACGACAGTCAATTGTAGATTCAATATCTGAATCCGGCAATTCTGTCTCAGATTCTGCGTTCACTGTAAAAAGGGTTCCTTATCCAAAAAACGCGCTTTCGTCTCTATTAATTAAATTATTTATTCATTAGTCACGATTAAACGCTATTTACTTGTATTTTAGAGTTTCGTGAAAAAAAAGAAAACCCCAAAACGAAAAAACACCTAGGTTTTCGAGAGTTTTTTTAGGCGATTTAGCTTTCGTGACCCGGTGCCAGTTGGTGACCCACCATTTGGGAAACGCTGATCTACACAATGAAGCAGTATGTACACTTACATAATGTTCTAAAATGCAACAGAATAATTATTACGTTTCAGTGACAACTTAGATATGTTGTTTGCATCTTGAGTAACGTTAAGTATCATTACCGATTACCTTTAAACAATAGTTTGCAAGAAAATCGCTCTTTCGATGAATTATAAAATAATTAATCTGAATTGTTTTTTTCGATCAATTGCATTTTCTACGAATTTTCGTTCGACGAATTTCGTTAAATTGTCATTCGACGAATTGCCATTCGATAAGCTGTCTTTCGATTAACTTTTTTTTTTTCCCATGAATTTTCATGGAACCGTTTATATATCATTTTGCTTTACCTCAGTTAACAATAAAATGATTTTTGCCTAATTTTAATCAAAATATTAATCATTGCATTAAGTCTTCTTCATTTGTGCATTTTATTTTATTTTATTAATTTGCATATACTAAAGCTTTCTTCGCTGACCTTTTTAAAATGAACCTATTCCACACTAAAACCGGTTGACTGCACATTAATCTTAAGAAAAGTGAGTAAGGGCTATAACTCTGAATATTATACCAGAAGAAGTTCTGCGTATGTTAATATATTTTAACACAAAAATATAGTATAGCTAATGTTAATCTCGTGAATAAAAAATAATCTCATAAAAAAAACTCATATCTCGAAGGAATAAAAATTCCTTCGAGATATGAGTATCTCGCATTAGAGAAACCACACATTAAATTAAATATCAATTTTCCGGAGATGATTCAATGATGAAAGGAAGATATCTAGAAGTAAACCAATTAAACTTTATTTAATCTTTAAATAATTTTATTTATTTCGTTCATCTTCAACATGTTTTTTTTTTTTTTTTGACCGTTATGGTCATTGACCAAATTTGGTAGTTCACCGCATCCATGTTACTAACAGCATTCGCAGGTTTTAAGTGACGTTTTATATTGCATTCCTTCGTTGGATGTGGTTTCCTTGCCTGTTGAACCAATGAACTGAACAATATGAATTATTAGCACACGACGTTTCATTTCAGCTGTATCCCTTTAAGTCACTAATAAAAGAATAACGAAGCTTAAATATAAGCGACGGTGGTATAGTGGTTAGCACAATTGCTAATATTTTATTTTCTCAAAAGCATCTATGTACATTCGGACGAACTATTTACATATATACATGTATAATAAGTACATAGCGTGCTTATTTCAGTTAACAATTTTCATTGACGTTTCATTTACAACATGTTATCATGTTGTAAATGAAATATCTATATCTCAATATCTATTTTCCTAGAGTCCTATACAATCTTTTGAGCAGTTATTTTGCCATTTAGCCTAAGTTACACATTGAAATAATACAATGTTTTTGCCTTATCTGAAGAGATAAGTTACTTTTTACATATATACAACCTTTTTCATATATATATATATATATATATATACACTTACATATACATATATTTGCCAGAATTTCATAAATTACATATTGGTATCAGTAAATTAATTTGAAGATTAAATACTGTCATCTTTACAATGGCTGTTTTCATATGTACATATAGATATACATGTAATTTTCAATATATCATATGTTACATATTAAATTATAACAATATTGTTAACATATCTTACTTGAGAACTACTATTAACATATATATATATTTCTCTTCCCTATAGTTGCCTTCCAAGCAGTTGACCCGGGTTCGATTCCCGGCCGTCGCAATTGCTGTTTTCTTTTTTGTTTTACTTGTTATTTTCGTTTATCTTAAGCTCAATGCAATCTTATACTTCTTTTATGTCTATGTGGGATTTGCATCCTGTTTTTCAGTCGGTTTACATTTACATACCATTACACGAGAGTGTGCACCTGCGAGAAAACACCAGTTTTACATACATAATTACCCCCCCCCCCAAAAAAAAAAACCTCTGTTTTGGGATAAACTAAACATAACTAACGAAGCAACTAATCACCACTGATATTCAAATATATTGAAACGATTTCTTCATTATAGAACTTTTAACGGATATTTTTATGAGTATCTCGCGAGAGAAGAAAAAAAAAAGGAAAGGGAGAAAAAAATTTAAGAAAACCATGTAATCCTACTTTAAATATGATTATGAACAGTGCACTTTCTGAGCTTGTGGGGGTTCGAGTCAGAGACGATGACGACAATTCCCTTTGGTTGAAAAGGCGTGCTCTATTTGAATCCCGTCTATGACGCGAAGAATCTATAAATGAAGTGGAAAGAGCCCCCCCCCCCCATGGAAACTGGAATTTTTCATCCCGCAAAGCAGGAAAAACCAGCCAGAAGAGTATGAGTTAATTAATACGTATATTATATTGGCTTCACATCGTTAGTTGCTTTGGCTGTAATTCTGATCTGATTAGTTGGTTGGTTTTCCGATCAGAATGCTATGGTTTCGGATCCCCTAAGAACCCTCCTTCATATCATGTGGAATGGATGTTTTTTTTTTTTTGAATGTCTTTATGTGGTTATAAGCAATACTGTGGGTGGGATAAGAATAGAATTCATTACTTAAATTAGAATTCAGACTTAAATTAGAATTCAGACTTAAATTAGAATTATAGAATTCACAAAATAAACAAATAAATAAATAAAATAATAATAAAATAACTTGCTTTTCCTTAACTTAATTTTACTCGAATAGACACAGTTAAACCTACCTCCCCTACTTTGCTATGTCAGTCAAACGTGTATTAAATACGACCTGACAGAAACATTCGAGTTCCGGGATACACGAGACCGGATAACTCAAAGTAAGTGCCATTGGGATTGCTCTATGAGCAAGAGCTGTTATATAAGACGCAGTTCAGGTAGCACCAAAACCAACAACCCTTTATTTCTTTGCATTGAATGGAACCTTAACGCAATTGTGTACCGACTTTCTCAAGTATCCCATTCCTCTCTTCATTTCTAATTCTGTATGTGATTGGTGTTCTCCTTTACTACTGATGATTTCGTTTTCCCCTAAGGTAATTATCTATTCCTGTAAATTTGTATGTCTACGACAGTTTAGAAATATTTGAAGCAGAATTTAAACAAATGCTCGTCCTTCGTACAAGAGCACCTTTTTTTTTTTTTAGATTATATTTATTCCTCATAAGACATATTCCGGTAACTGGACCACAATTTTTTTTATTAAGCTAAAAGCACAATAAAGAAATAAAACCAGACAAGTTTCATAAGTCGTTTGACTTACATCTTCAGGGGTAAAAGGTAACTGAAAGTTAAAACAACAAAAAAGAGAAATTAATAGTTCATAGTACACAGTTGTAGCCGACTGTCGGGTTTTATTTCTTTATTGTGCTTTTAGCTTAATAAAAAAAAAAAAAAAAAAAAAAAATGTGGTCCAATTACCGGAATATGCTTCATGAACTTCTAAACTACAGAAATCTCCACTTACTATTATATTTATTCCTGTTTTTCTTTTTAGAAATGTAAAACCCCACAATTCGTTGGAGGGATATAACAAAACTACGTAAGTTGTTCGTGGTAGGCTCGCGAAAATTTTGAAAGGGGAGAGGGCACTAAATGATATCGATACAATTGAAAATATGTTTTGAGGAATTAGTTTATTAAGATTTGAATGAAAATCACTCCTTTTTTTTTTTTTTTTCAAACAATGAAACCTAAAAATTGGTTGTTAGTGTTCACAGTGCTATGTTTCAGTATTGGTCCAAATGCACAAACGTGCATGTGTGGATGAATGCCTTCACTATTCATATGTTTACACAACGTAACTTAATGTAAGAACCTAAATATTGGTTGCTATTGTTCAAAGTGTATGTTCTCGTGCTATCTTTCAGTATTGATTCAGGCATTAATGCATAAACGCTGCAGAATACTATATTATAGTATAAATTTTATTTACACTGTCAGTGATGGCAAACTTTTTTTTTTTTTTGGTATGCCAAAAAATCAATCGGAGGACTGTTTTTCGCTAGAGAGAGAGACTAGTCCATTTTGTTTGTCTTTTGAATAAAATTAAAATTTGTTTTAATTTTATCTAATAAAATTTACTTCAATTAAAATTAACTAAATTTATTTTGTTTTTAGGTTGGCCGTAACAAATATAATCTATAAACAAGGAGGATAAGGACCGACTCAACGAACACTAAAAACAGAAGTAAAATCTTATTACTTTGCATTTCTTCGTTAAAGTATGGATTTTTTTAAAATAGTTTTTTTTTAATGAATAGTACGTGACTTTATCAAGAACCTTGCAGAATGATTTAATTATTTTAAAAATAATTTTAATTGCTTACAAAATAAAACCACATTGCATGGAATATAACTCATGTTTTATTTCGTACTAACATTGATAATATGATTATTATTTAAATATTCATTCATAAACACTCAGCCATTTAAGTGCCCTTAGCTTTGGCATCCACTTTGATGATAGCTCAGGGCTAACATCCTTCATCTTGTGATATACATAATTTGATTTACCATTTTTCTCGATTTAATATGGGAAAAAAAAAGTTGCCCTGAGATTTGGGATTCGACTGTTTCACAAGTTTTATTGTACCAGTGCAGTGTAAAGTACGGAATACTATTTTGTCTTTTTCCATCCTTTTTTTTTTTTTACGGAATGACCAGGTTTGCCATTGCTGCTGTGCTCTGCCTCAGATATGGATCGACTTCAAAATTCTCTGGCAGCTGTTTTGCGAAGTTAAGTATTCAGAATTCATAACAACCTGATGACTCACTGATACTACTCTGATCAAGCACTATAAATACCTTTCCTTTATTACATAAATTTAGCATAATCAATGCAGACAGTAATTATTGGCTTGTATACATTGAATATAACTAAAAACGATCAAAATAATTTTGCTGTAATTTCTAAATGTATAATTTCTATTTCGTGTATTTAGTATGAGAGAGAGAAATGGCTCGAATTTTGCACAACGCATTTAAAGTTCCCTTTTTATCCAATGCCATAAAAAGCAAGGTATGATGATTGTTAACTACATGCGGTTAACATTAAGTAAAAGTTTTAACTAAAAGGATGTGAGAGTTGAGCACGTGTTCACCAAGTCAACATCATCGCTTGCAGTTGATAGCATTTACGCACGATGCACATTAGTTCAATTCTAAGAACGTTTTTTTTTTTTTTTTTTTTAATAGCATAATCATTGTTTTTCTTATTATATTTGTAAGAATTTAATTTCATACCCTTTTCAGAAAACGTTTATCGTACCTAAGAGAATAATAATGGCTAACATTTTCAGTAGTGCTACCATGCTATCTCTTAAAAGGCTCTGCGACTACAGAAGTCTTCATTCATTGATATTTCTTGTTTAGAGAAAGCAAGAAATGTGGTTTAACCATGGGATCTGTGTTGGTCTTGGGGAGTGTTTAATATATTCCACCTTCACTCTTGCAGCCATCTCCTCTCCCCCCCCCCCCCTCCCAAATTTAACTAAATGTGCCTTCCTGCCACTTCTGTGAATTAACTTTTAAAATAATATTTCACAATTTACTGGTCTTGCTAGTCCCAAATTCTTTCCATGATTTTTTAAGATGAATGTTCACCTTATGCTCTCGTTGGTTTTTATGTATTACCACGAGCTATTTTAGGAAAAGAATAGTTGACTAAATGGCATTTTGATTACATCTGCTTTGCTTGTTTTCTTAAGAAATGGCGCACATTTCTTTAAGAAAATTACTGCCTAGAACAACTCATGCTATCTGCTGGAGGAAAAAAAAAGTATTTTCTTGTGGATTTAGCACGTGGATCAATGACCCTCTGTTCAGCCAAGTATTGATTAACCCTGAAATGGAACAACCGTCTACGTTTTGTAAATGACCTTAAAAAAAAGCGATTATCGTTAAAATTTTACCATTTCGAAAATTGCCTACTGAGTGTGATTTGGAAAACTGACATTCATAGAATTGCAATGCCGCTAATAAGGGCTAACTGCAGTGCAATTCTGTGACGAGAGGATTTGTTACTTTATAAATGTTAATAGGATTTTTATAAAAAAATCTTTTCACTTTAAGCATACAAACTTAAAAAAGACATTAAATATGAATAAAATGTTGATCATGAAGCAAGTTGATTACAATTCATCAGGAGGAATTGTAACAGAACAGTAATCGCGTAGAAAGAAGAGTAATAATTTAATTGTTTTCCTCTTAGAATATTAATATTTTCTATCAATTTTTTCGAGACAAAAGGCGTATAATTTATTACTGTTTGCTTTATAGCTTATTTGTTTAACACTAAGTCAAGATGTTGATAGCCTTAGACGAAAATAAGTAAACGGTTACAGTAGTATTTCTATAACAGGTATTACAGAAACCATAACTACTGCAGTTAGCAACTTACATGCTTATACTGACTTTAACATGTAGGGCAACAATATACCACATTTCCTTACAAGTGGTTCGGTGCAGATTAACATCATTATTATCAGATACAAATTATAATCACTATTATTATAGTTTGCAATTGATATAAAAGTATAATTCATATATTACTATTATTAATCATGGTAATAATTCACTGTTATAGTTATCAGTCTGCACAAGATAAATAATATTATTACACGCTGCAGTTTATCTAATATTTAATAAAGTAAGTAGTATGATAGTATAATTAATCTATTATACTTAATAGAAGGAGGAGGAGGATGAACAATAAAAGTAATAAAGACGAGATAAACTACGCAACACTTTTTTTTTTTAACTTTAGTATAAAATAAATGGAAAGGGGCAAATTATAAATTGAGTTGGTTACAATGAGTGTTCATCACTGCTTCTGCTGCCACTACCATTAATAATAACAACAAAAAAAACTGCCAAAACTTCTAATATTGTATGTAAAACTTTTAAATTTTTAAGGCGATTTCATCCGATGGTGTGATAACATATAAAATCAATGACTTGATATCATGTTGCAAACATAGATACGAAATATTTAGAAATATTCTGTCAATTCTATTCTAATCAATTCTAACATCTTTGTTTATAAACATCCGATATGACCGCAAGGTGATTTTTAACCTTTTTTTTTTTAGCTGGCCTTATGTTTTGTTATCATCTGATGAAACCTCCAAAATAGGAATGAACCATCATCATTTTCCGGTGTATTCTGTCATTGTGTGTACTAGATTTTAAGTCTCTGGTTTTCGATCAACAACCATCTTCCAAATATGGTATTAAGTGAAAGGTCTCTGATCTGATTAGCTTTTAAGTTTTAATTTTGCGGCATTTGGCCAATGATTTGTCTATACCATCTTAGAATGATTCTGCTTATACATTACTGAATGCTAATTGTCGAGTTCTTTTCTGCTATCTTCATTTTTATCTTGCTTTTTCTGGCACCGAAAGCATTTGTTCACTACTTTAATTTTGCTCGGAACATTCGTGTTCTCTAGTCTTTGATCAGTTTTATTTCTAACCCAGCTCTCCTATCTGCGTAAATACATAATTCCTTCGCATATATAATTCCCATATATTCAAGGGAATCATACATCACTGCAAGTGCTGTTATATCTCAAATTCCATTATTAATCAATCCAGTCGTATGTCGCATATTCTTCTAATTTTAAATCACTCAGATATGCCTTATATTTTACGTAATGCACTGAATAAATAGTGTTTCAATATCAACAAACAAATGGTTGCGAGGTACACTTAGGCGAACTTCGTGCACCGCCCAAGGATCAACGAACTTCGGAGCCTGTTGAAAAAAAGGCTTAGACTAAACTTCTCTACTAAGAACTACAACCGGACTATAATAGACTTTCTTCTACTAATCTAATATCATCATGGAAGTTACTACGACGTTACAAGCTCTTCTTTTAATCCCCCCCCCCCCTTATTTGATAGTCTTACTATTGAGATATGATGATTCTTTTGTTTCATATTCCTTGAAAACTGGCATTTGAAAAGAAATCTGTTAGTTTAAGTCAGGATGCATTTATTTATTGCTTATTGCCTCGTCAAATATTGAAATGAACATTTTGAAGAAGTAACAACTTTGCAATGAACAATCCTCTTAATTCTGTCCACAAATTCGATAATTTTTAAACAATTTCTAAATTTATAGGATTATAATTCTCAGCGATGTACAATGTTTATGGATTCCTTAGGTGTCAGAGTGCAGGAGATGGGAAGAATGTCATAAAAATTAAAATTTTAGGGGTGCCAAAAATATTTTGCTTTTTGGACTTGAGTTGGAAATTATGCTAGCCATTTGCTAAGAAATATTTGTTTTACAAATCGCACATTTTGCACGTAAGGAGTAGACACCACGAGACCAGTGATGAGGAACTCATCCTGCTGGAATGTGAGACTAGGTGGCTAACATCTAATTCTGGTGTCGAAGCTGAAGCATGCCTAAGTATGTACGATCGCAATTCTTCTTTGTGAAATCATGTTTCAGCTGTTTATGGTACCGCAATCAGAGACTATCAAATCATTGTCATGTTGCTTCCATAAAAAATCTGCTTGATTTCGCCTCCTCCCGTACGTTTATGAGAAAGACTATACACAACAAAGGCACAGGATACTATTCAGATGAAAGAGCGAATCACATCAGCATTAGCCTCTGTATTATCTGAAAAAACTGCTTTGTGTGTGTTACGTCATGTGAAACTCAAATTTACTGACACTACGATCTACGTAAACATTTCTTTTTTGGTGTTCTTCAATACAAAGTTCAGTATTGTTTCATTTCTATGTCGATACCCGCGAATTAAAGTAGTTTAAAATCACAAATGACTCGCTAAGACTGTTGAATTGCAAGAGCATTACATTTAAGGAGAAGCAAGAGAGCAGAGAGATCTCAGTGGTCTGAGTCATTTTTTTTCTAAAAGCTCCTCTTTTTATTTTTATTTATTGAATAACAGGGAACTCCCCTGTTATTCAATCAAAAATGGCACTGTTTGCAAAAGAGGAATTTCCCTATTATTCATTCTTTAAGATGTAATATTGGAAATGACATGAATAAATTTTTCCCTTTACAGGGGAAGAAATTGTGAAATTAACTTGAAAAAGGTGAGATGGATGACTAGTTGGGCAACTGTGAGTTGGAATTTAGAAAGTGAATATGTGGTTTTCAGCTTGGGGATAGCGAAATAATATTATGATTGATTTTCTTTTCTCTTTTTTGCCATCTTTCTCTTTTATTTTTCTCTTCTGTAAACAAATGCGCTATTTAATTCCATAAGAATCACGTTTTCAATGATTCTCAAGGTCATGAAATCAATGAAAATTTTCGACTTTTTCAACGAAATGTTAACTATAAATTCTTTGTTCATTTTGAATAAATGCATTTTATGCAAGAATCTGTTTTCATAATTCCGTAGTTCAATCCAACTATTCAGACTTCTATAAAGATCACTAAGTTTGTGTACTAAAACATAATTCGTCAAAAATAAAACAGTGCTAATGTCATAATCATAGATTTTTTTTTGGGGGGGGGGGTTGTTTAGTTCCACAAAATCGTTTCGAGATGGTGATTGAAATAGCCATACAATACATGAAAGTGCACCCATCCCGCACGAGAATACCTGAACAATAACGAAACGCAAATATTATATAAGAGATAATCTGGCACTTTCATGTAGAATTATGAAATTTTATTCACGGAATCTCAAATGTTCTCACCATTTCGCATTAAATTCAGCTATAATAGAAAACCGAAATGAACTAACATTGTGCGATCAAAATGAACTCGCAAAAAACAAAATAATTCCAGTTTTTTTTTTTTTCGTCTTTACTTTATGAAGCTTGAATTGTATCAGTCTGCGGTTCTTCCAAATAGTAGTTATGAAAACTACTAGCCGAAAACGTCAGCGGACCAGGTATGACTACTACAAAACTATGTTATAGTAAATGCATCTAATATAGAAACAAAGAAAGATACCAAACACAAGTACAGAAAAAAAAAAAAAGTAGAAGTTAACTTTGGTCTAGTCTATTAAATCCACTCCGATAAACATTGCCTTATACCTCGAGAGGTTTCTTCGTTTCCCCATCACCACACCGAGCAGCACGGGAGCATAATGCAATGCCAGATATTGATTTGCGCCTACCCGGGAAAGTCCACCTGTGCGCGCCTGCACAGTTCCCACGGCAGAGCGTCTCCTGGAGATAGTTGTTTTGATCGATTCTTACTTTCTGAGTGAGGTGTCCGTCCTGATGGTGGATGCAGAAGGATTACATTACATGATTCCTAATTTTTGCTAGCGTTCTCGTTTACTGGTTGGTAATAATATGGCCGTTTTGTACAATGACGATAAAACTCACTCAGCAATGACGTAATAAGCTGGTAGTTTGAATTCTTCTTTTTAGGTTTCGCTTATGAACGCAGCTTAAATAGAAATTAGTCGATTTCTTTTAAACGAGATTATTAAAAGTCCCGAATGAGTGTACTACAAAAAGATGAAGTTATAATGCAATTAATTACTAATGCCGAGAAATTCCATAGATATTTGTGTTTTTCAACAGATTTCACTAGTCGTAACGTTAAGCTGCCATTAAAAAGGTGTATATTGACGAGATACAGTTATGCTTCTGTATGGGGCATCAAAAATAATGAGATAATTGTGTAAGTTATTTCGATTAAAGAAGTCTTTAATCGGTTATGGCGTTACAATCATACTCTATTTCTGGTTGTTCTTTTTCGATCGCGAAGCAAACGAATTACTAACCTGTACAGCAACCGAAACATTTGAATTAAATATGCATGGCCTTCATATTTAAAGAACCTGCTTTGTGGGAATTGCAAATATCGTGAATGGAAGTATTGATCCTACGTCAAAGTGCATTAAATTAATCTAATGTTTCACGTAAAACCACAATCACGGAGTTGTACCAATATGTTTGGGTCGTCACAGACAATTTTCAAATGCTACATGCAATATAAAATGACTGATATTGGTGTTGAGAGGTAACTTCTAAACAGGAACTTGTTTATGTACTGAATACATTCATTCTACAATATGTCTCGAGAGGGAAAATGATAAGCTGAACAGCAAAAACGCGAGAGACTTGATAGAGAGAGGAAAAAAAGGTTGTAGTTAACACTTTTTTTTTATCACGTCTCCCCTTCCATTTTTTTTTAAAAATTAATCAGATAAAACAAACCTTTATTCAAACACCTGAATTATAATGACCCTTTTGAAAGGTTCCACTTTAACCAGTGCAGCAGCCTTGCGAATGACTGCTCGTTATACTTGTTTCACAATTCTCTATTTGCTTTCTCGAAAATCTAGTATTAACTATTTCTAGTTATTACTAATTAGATTCTCAAGAATTTCTTAAAACTCGAAGAATAAAACTTTCCTTTCCTACTTACTGCCTTCGAGCGCTGTAAGGATACATGAACAACTTAACGATGTCTTTATGCATTTCTTTTTCAGCTAATCATGTTCCATCCTTTACCAGAAGCTTGGACGATGTACTCCAAGCATGAAGTAGCAGTAAAAAAAATTTTCATTCCGGTGAAACGTACTGTAGAATGAAAAAAAGAGAAAAAAAAATTACGTTGACTCGATGATTGCAAAACGTCGTGTGTTTTGAATTAGGTTTCTAAAATAAAGGGATTTTTTTTTTTTTTTTTTGCCTAATTTTCATCAATTTTCATATATTTGTAGGTCGTGATTGTGAAACAAACAGAAGAAATCAGAGATTTCTCATACTTATTCTCTCATAAATAAGCAGTCTCTATAAAATCACAAACACGTTTTAGATACCACCAATTTTTCAAATTTTAATTTTCATAAGGAAAATTCTACTAAATCTTAAACCAACAGTGTTTAAACTATTAGGAAGCGGAGAACTTCGAAATGTTTCCATTTTTGTAAACAGACAAATCGACCTGAGAATACTTGATTAACAGATGTAAACCCGTGACATATGTTAATACACTGTCTCGTGCTGTAAAACTGCCTTGGAGCTGATCCAACACATCGAATTCCATCTGATTGTTGATCTTAAGTCTTGACAGCAGAATTTCTCCATAACTAATGTTTCTCGTTAGGCTCAATTAACTGTACTGTGCCATAAAGTTCTACATTCAACTGTATTCGCTAATTAACCTTTCCTTAGCGTACCTATCCGTCAACTCAATTTATATGCTGCTGTTCAAACTTCCACGGTTAAGATTAATCGACAGTCTTTATTTCTAGAATCACATAATCACTTACAGAGTTCTATTTCGTAGATTTCGAAAATAATTAGGATTAGTTCTGCAGCCTATTAAGAGGGAACTTCAACAAAGGCTTCTCTCTCTCTCTCTCTCTCTCATAAAGTGTTAGGCCCTGAGCCATTAAGATGTTTTCATTCTAATTACAGATCACTCCCCAGTACGTTAAAGTGAATGCCATTTGTGAAGAGTTTTTATAGCTATGTTTTACAACAATGAAAAAGAATCTACGTTGTTTTATTCGTTCCGATTATCATCAAATGTGTTTTGAATCTTTATTACTAAAATTTGTAGAGGCTATTTTAATTTTAATCTATACTGAGAACTTTTTTTTTGTGTGTCCTCTAAACTATACGGAATTCTTTATACATCGATTTTCGGTAGCTTTATTATTGCTGACGCGTTTTACTGTCTTTATCACCGTGAGAGTTCAACTGCTGCTAAGGAAATTGGGCAAAGAATGTTTTCCTTGGAATAATGTTTACTTTATGCAACAATATTCGGAATTATTGAAAAGCAATATGTATTGCTGATTTAATAATGGAGTTCAAGGAGGTCGTTAGTTACTTCTGCAAGAGTTTTATATAATTAAAAAAAGCGAAATAAATCTAAACTGTATAACTTAGAGGCATCCATGTGTTATTTACACAATTTCTTTAGGTTCCAAAGCCAGTTTCTTCTTCGAGAAATGTATTTTACTAGCAAACAGAAAAATTGGTTATAATTGTACTAATAGTTTAATAATGCATGGTTTATAAATTATATATTTAGTTTAATCCTTTATCCAAGAAAACAAAGTTTGCGCCTTAAGTATCTTCCGGACTGGGGCAACTCGTGGCAAAGGTGGACTGAGTTCTCATCACTTTCCTTGGTATCCTATAATGCAAAGCACATCTCCTTGCAGACATGTATAATGCTATGCATTATGGGAAGGTTCACTACCCAGACCGGTTTCGACCTTTATTTTCAGGCACAAACTTCGTTTGCTTACACTTGGATAAAGGATTAAACTAAATATATTTATACTCTAACCAAGTAAAAAAAAAAAAAAAAAAAAACTTCCAACATCTTTCTCTAATCCAGAGTAATTTTATAATAAAGTGTGACACCTTTTGGCATATGGAAATATGACTTCTGCATTGCTTCAACCTTGGTATCACCTTTTGAGTCTGGCTCCCACTGAAGAGACCTCAATAAAGGTCAAAACCGGTCTGGGTAGTGAACCTTCCTATAATGCATAGCTTTATACATGTCTGCACGGAGATGTGCTTTACATTATGGGATACCAAGGAAAGTGATAAGAACTCAGTCCACCTTTGCCACGAGTTGTCCCAGTCCTGAAGATACTTCAGGCACAAACCTGGAGAAAGGAAAAAAAAAAAAAAAACTTCCAATACATGGTTTAATTAATACAATCTAGGATAAAGGAACTTGAATTTGGGGGGAGGGGAAAACGCATAACACCATGAATTTTATGTGTATCTTTTTGTGTGTGTGCGCGCGCGCGGATAACGTTTGTTTCGCATTTTAAATAAGCAAAAAACCTGTTGGAAACAAATAGGAAGAAAATAGAAATTTTAATTACGTTTAAAAATGTTCCGTAATAAATATTTATCAATTATTTCTATATAATGTATAGAAATAATATTTTTTTACACATGAATTAACTGTATGACTTGCTGCTTATTATTTGGAAAAATTAATACAGCCTATGGTTACGTTAACTTGAACAGAATTCTACAATTCTCAGCTTTGTCGATGGTTTTCTTCTCGCTCGCTTTAGGCCTTACATCTGTTGCGATAATGGTCATTGCAAGCTGTCTTTAAACGTTTCTGTGATACTGGCTTTAGTACTTTACACGTTATATAAGCATGTTTTTGCGATTTCTTTTTTCTATTTGCTACCTATTCATTTGAGCCTCTGTAGCTCGGTCAGTATAGACGAAGCCCTTTGGTCGGAAAGACCTGGGTTCGATTCCCGTCAGTGACCTGAGGCACCTTTATCTGGTCTCTTTCGACTAAAGGTAAGTTAACCGGTCTCATACGGAGGTAGGAGGCTTTTCTCCCCGGAAACTCGGGTTTTTCGTCCCCCAGAACAGGAAAACCGGCCCTGTGAACACACATGGATTACAGTCATGAATGCATCCCGGCCATATGCCGGTCCTGAACCTGGATAAATTTTTTTTTTTTTGGGGGGGGGGGAAAGAAACGGTGAACTATCCTGTAAAAAATCTCACCAGGAACGCTTTGTGGGCAATACCTACAGAGTCACCTAAGGTCGGAAACTACTGCAGGGAAAAACCACCACCACACCTATTCATTTCCGTGTACCATAATGCCAGAAGAAAGATTGCTATAAGTTCGATTCTTTTCGTCGACTGCAGGAACTTTTCTAAGCCTTTATTTTCAGCCAATTTCCGAGTTAGTTGATATTTGGCATAGGAGGTAATTCTGTTTTTCTCCTCCAGAAACTTGGAGTTTCAACTCCACGTCTCAGAATAATTGAACGTAGAACTCGCATCATTACAGACAATAATATGATGGTAAAGGTTTAGGAGGACGATATGGCAACAGTTGTCTTGTTACGATTCATTTAAAATCATCAATAGCTTTCTTATCTCAGCTTTCGATGACTGTTAAGGGTGGAGACAGTTCCCCAATTTCCAAAAGTTAGAGCTCCACCCATTTGCCTTTTGACAATAAAAGGTGTTTAGGGGATTTTATTATTTTATTTACTGCCTGTCAAGAAATTTTTGTGTGTGTAATTCTTCACTTCTGATTTTATCTGATTGTTTTTCGGCTATTTTGAATAGTTTTCATAGAATTATTTCCCAGATTTTAACAAAATCTGGGAAAAGAGCAAAATAACTTCTGCAAAATAACAAGATTTATCTTTTTTATTTTTTGCAGATGTGCCAAAAAAAATTATTTTCTCTCTTTGAATTTTCAGCTGCTCTCTCTCTCTCCCTCCCTCCACCCACTAAAGTTTCATATACTGCTTGTTTATTTATGTTTTAAAGATTTCCCGACTTTGATTTATTATGTGCTTTTATCAAAACTGTTTTGGTGTTAAATTGTTCTTTTATTTTTCCTTGACAGAATGTTTTAATATTTTTATCATTGTTCAACCTTAAACTTTTTTTTGAAATCTAATTGATCTGGATGTTAATTTAAAAAAAAAAAAAAATTCCTTCTGGAAGCGTAGTTTTCCAATAAGAAATGTATGTTGATTCATATATTAGCTGATGCTAATAAAACTGTGTTAGCAATTATTTCTACAGGCTTATCTTTCTGTTGTTACACAGTATATTCTATTTGGATAAGCTTGGATTATTTTAATTCATTCTCTGTACAAATAATTTAATTTCCATTTTTATTCTGCACTAGTTAAAACTTTGACACATCCTGGTATTATCTGTTTCCGAATTCGTGTATTTAAATCTCTATCTATAATGGTAATTTTTATTAGTTTTATTTTACCTATAATTTGTAATTCTTCGTAAGATGCATTTATTTCCGTTTCTGGTTTCTTCTTTTTAAAACTTATGAAATTTATTATACGCTGTTTCCTCTAACTGTCTTTCTGATGTGCGCTTACACTCTTATATTTAACTGATATTGCTCATGTGGTATTACAGCCATTCCAGATGTTACCCTTTCTTACTCCATTATCATGATATTCTATAGTTTTGGGTCTTATACATTCCTTTCCTTGGGAATGTTTTAGATCAGGGGTTTTCCACCTTTTCCAGTGCCGTACCACTGTATTTAATTCAAGATATTAGATGTACTAGTAAGCAAATCTGTTTTCGTACCACTCGGCAGTGGCTCACGTACCACCAGTGGTACGAGTACCATAGGTTGAGAATCCGTTTTAGATAATGCTACCATTTTAACATTTCCTTCATTAATTTCTTTAAATAATTCATGTCTTTTTGATTTAATAATAATTCTAATTACTCAAATAGCCGCTCCCACCCCCCAATGACGTCGTGTACAGTGTAGATGTTGGTAGATAATTTACGTCACAATTTGATGCCCATTTCGAATCCTCCTTGAACATCAATAATTTGATTTCTCCTATGGAACTTGGATGGTCGAGTGGAAAGCATTTCTTTCACCAACCAATACGTCATGAATTCGAATCCAATTGCGGTTAGATGTTTGTGAATATCATTAGGTAGTATATCAATATCATTGCCTTGTGTGAGACCAATTACTACCTCGTTAATAGAAGTTTGAAGTGGCTTGAAAAAATTTCGTGTTGGTTTTTGGAATTCAATTTACGGATTGTCCAATCCTTAGCTCACTTGTTCAGCACTCATTATAATTCCCAGCAAGACGGAAACGAAAGTTCCCGCGTTGTGGAGAATTATAACGAATGTTTAAACGAGATGTTAATATTAGCAATTTTAGTCTTCTCTTAGGCAGGCTAGTTTCCACTCTTTTGATCCAAATATTCAGACTGATCACACACGCAAATAATTCTTGTAGCATTATTCGGAATATTTTTACAATTCATATTTAATAAATGATTTAAATGATATTGTAATTCATTCATTTGGTACAAACATTCTTCACATTATCATGCACTTTCTTCAAGATGATGTATGGTGCATAACAAGACTCAGAAATGTTATTTAGATTAATTACACCGCAAAAATTAATGCACTTAATACAGATCTATTTAATCAAACCTTTCATCAAAGGCTAAATTTAATTCGATCCCCCCCAAATACTCCAAAATTAATTAGAGATGTTTATTAATTCTGATTTTTTTTATGTGGCGACCATCCACGAAAGGTTTATTTGTAAATATTTTATTATTATATCTTCATTTCGTTTTTTACGAAGGTCGGAACTTTTTCCCGTCCGCGCGGTTAGCCTAGTGGCTTTGCGCTTCGCAACCATATGCCTGGGGAAGGAGTGTCCTAGGTTCGATTCCCGTCGGAGACGTGAGGAGCTGAAGGATCTTCCTCAGCCATAACCAAGTTAGCCGGTCTTGGGCGCGGGCAGTAGGGTTTTTTCCGCCAGTTTATCTGGTGTTTTTCATCCCGCAAGCAGGCAAACCGGCCCCGTGAACACACATGGATACAGCCAAGAATACCTTGAGGCATAGGAGTGACCATTCTATCCTCGTATTTCGGTTACGAAATCCAAGCATGCTTGGAAGGTTGTGGGCCTTAAAGGCCTGTTAAAGCCATTGGGATAGGATAGGAACTTTTTCCCAAACATGGACCTTTTTCAAGCCACTTCCGACCTCCATTACGGCTGTCTCACACTACACGACGAAATTCATCTCCCACCCATCATATCTGCGGCGAGATTCGAATCCGTGGTTTGTTGGTTGGAGATAGGATACGCTAACTACCAAGCCGAATTTAAAGAGACCTTAAAAATAAATACAGAATTGAAATTAATGGTTGTATTTTACTAGCACTGTTATATACAAAACGGTGACAATGAAAGCCAAGATGAATAGCCTTTGTATAATAAATTAATTAAAAATATTGAGTTTAGAAGCATTAAAAACATTTTTAATGCTTCTAAACTGTACCTTCGTTACTTATGTGTTCGCACTTCTCTTCCTTACTTCTTTTTTTTTAATTCTTAAATTTAAACCTTTTTTAAAAGCAGAATTATAGTAGCCTACATTCCATTTCCAGTGAAATGGAAGAGATGAAGGGTGAAATGCAAAGACTGCCCAAGCAGCTTATTTATATCGCATGCAACTCGATAAAATTGTTCTATTTAAACCTTGCGACACTTGCATCAAAGAGAGAAATAAGGTTAGATAAAATTCTAGAATATAGAAGTATATGTTTCGTGTTAACAAAATTAGGCTGTAGTTTGTTTTAGACAAGTATGAACAAAGGGCTACTCTGAGAGTGACAGAAAATTGCAGTTTTCCCCCAACTCCTTCTGTAGTTTTTCTTGTAAAAGTACAAACTCATTTCTAATTAGCATTTCTTCGCCAACAACAGTTTAGATGCGATAAACATTGTCATTTCGATTTTAATTTTTTTTTTTTTTTTTTTTCTTGCAGTAACGTACGTTCTTACGTGCAATAGCCTAACTATGTTTCTTATCCCTCCAGTAACAAGTTTTCGTAGCGCCTAAAATGCTTTCATCAGTCTCCTCAAATTCATTTATGTTCCTTTCAGTTCACCTACAGTAAGCAAGGTAGCGCTGGTGAGCGAAGTAGAGCAATTGCATTACTGCTTGACTTTCTGTAAGTGAAGAAATGAAGAATATTATAAAGCACTTCTTTGTCACTTTATTATTATTTTATCTCTTTTTTTTTTTTTTCTTTTTCTTAAGATAATCGTAAGTTTTTAGAAAAAGTAAACCTTGATCGTTTCAGTTTGTATTATCAAGTCAGAATAATCATAACTTATTTAATACAAATATGCTTAAACCAGAGATCAGGAACGGGTGATCCCGAGTATGTTAAAACACCACTTTGGTTTGGCTTGCTTGTTTGGAAGCAGCTATTAAGCTACTTCCAAATAAGCAAGCCTCAGAGCATTAATATGCTCTGAGAGGAATACTCTGCATGCATCATTCTCTGACCAGCATGTTTTTGCCCCCCCCCCCCCTTGAAAGATGCAAAACTCCAGTTTCCAGCGCTGCAAAACTTCCTCTCGCTTCCGGTTGAAAAGCCTTGATAAAGGTTCCTAGTGTCCTGCATGAATTTCGAAAACCGAGGACAAAGCAGGTCCAGTTAATAATAAATACATAAAAAAAGAAAAGTTAACTTTTATTTAAAAAAAAAATTGTAACGTACTATCTGCATAGTACAGTATGGTTGTGAGTTGCATATGTTCTTATGGTCGTTTGGCGGCATGAAAAACTCACTGCCTCCGCGTGAGACTGACTAACTCACTTTCAACTTAAAAATAATGATAAAGGTTCTTCGCGTTTTAGCACAGTATTCGAACCACCTTTTTTTCCAACCAAAGGACATTGGCGAAACCGACTGAGTTATGAAGGCTCTACATTCTAAATTATCAATATATTGACACTTGAATACACAGCTTTTAAAACTATAAAATACCTTCTGGGTTTGATTTTTCTTAATAACATAAAATATAATCATTTGCAGCTCTCTTTCTCTCTGTTATTGCACTTGACTCAGTGCAGATTTGCGACGTTTAAAAGAAAGAATGTTAGTGACAGGTTTCTCTTTTATTACTCATTCACAACAACTTACTCCCCCTTCCCCCCCCCGTAGCAGTAGCCACTGTCTTGTGAAATCCAGCTATGCAGCAGAATCTCTCTAGATTCAACATCTTCCCACTTCTGAATAGAAATATCTTAGAATTCCTTCGAACCATCCGTCAAGTAATTCAAAAATGTTTATTCCGCTCTTTTTTTTTAATTCTCAATAATTTATGTTCTAAACAAATTTTGTTTTATATAATTCACCTGGATTATTTCCATAGAACGAGTAAAAGGACTAATAAAGTCAAGTAGAAAAGAAAATAAAGAAAGAAACAGGAATCTCGTTCTACATTCAAGAACTAATTTCAAAGAAATGGTGATTTTTATTGATTCCTGTCTGATATCTCTTCAAACTCCGGGTAGTCGACATCCACGATTCGGAAATTAACGCTATAATGTAATACAATATACAAGAGCAGCATTAAAAATAAAAGAATGCACGGAAGAAGTGAACTCGTTATGATCGTAATCCAAGTGCTGGCACAAAGATATATATGATAACAGTAGGAAGTTAATGATGTCTCTTGTTCTTAAAAGAACAGAAAAAATGATTTATACACCTTGTGATTTGTTAAATTCTCCTCCTCTGGAGAAGCAGATATGGATTCGACATTGTGCTGCCTTTTATTTTTTTTTTCTTCTACAAATCTACGTACAGAGGGAATGAGTGAGTGAGTGCTGGGTCATGGCGCACTTATGCACCCATTCGCAACTTCCCGATGACGTTGATGGACAGTCCTATCCGGTAATGCTATTCTAGTACCGCCGAAAAAGAGAAAGAAAGAAAAAGGCAAAAAAAAAAGTATTCAAAGACTAACTCTCCCAGTCCCAACATCCAGTGAGGTGCACTGTGCTACTCACAATTCCATCCATCCGAGAATAATCGCTCCAAACATCTTGATTCTGAGGGATCTTTTCGTGACCGATGAAGCGACGTCGTGGTGACAGCTAACGCAGAGAAAGTTCAGTTTGCAAACACGGTAACTGACAGAGCCTTTGTGAGGGGGCGAGCGGCCGGTTGCCAGACAACGCCACGGTGGGTCAAGTGTTGCACGCATTTAATGAAGACCTCCTATTTAGACACCTGACGTGCAGCTGCAGTTGTCTACATTCTCCTAGCAACCAGACATTGTTTTCGTAGCTCTTTTGGGAGCGCTGCAGCTGGATTTACCCTTCCTTACCACTTCTAATTAGAACAACCTTAGAAAGTCTCTCGATATTGCTTTTTATCGAGAACTGCTCGCAAACTCTTGTTAATATGGCAACTTCTATTTTCTTCCTCCGATTGTAAACGCTATTTCTGACTTTCATTAAACCGAAAAATTTTTATATCGTGCCTCTTAGGAATATATAGAAGTTTTCTCCAGTAAATTTCGACTTGAAAATCTCAAATGAAGTCTGAAAATTGTTTTCACAATGTTCATGGTATCACTAAATGTCGTAATACAGTTCAGTTATTCAATAGCGACTTCTGGTGGGCGGTCATAATTTTATTTTAGAATATATTTACCAATTTATTAATTAATGACATGCAAGCTAAAGTTTGAGAACTTCGAGTTTTTTATTTTCGGTAAAAGTTTAGTATTTGAAAAAAAGGTGAAACGGCGAAATCACAGAAAAATCAAATATCACCAGGGAACAAAAAAAAAAAAAGTTTCGTATGAAATTGTAGAAAAATAATTTACATATGAATAAAGTTTATATTAATATGACAAATGGTCCGATGTGATTGCTGATGAGTTCAATTTGTCTCACCCAAGAGAACTATAAATCACCGTAATTTTATAAACCTTTCACTAATGTTTTATTTATTTTCATGACATACATGGAGAATTATTACCGATGGTTATGAATATCCTTTCCCCTTGTATGTTCGCTGAATTTACCTGGTCTTAAATCCATGTAAATAACTGTGAAGATGTCATCCATGCCCGGAATGAATTTTGTCATATGCATCCCTTAACAAGGTAATGTACCACAATGAGCTGCACGAGAGAGAATTTACTGCAGCTCATTTCCTTAATCCGGGTCGGGGAAGAGGAGGGACTTTTACATAACGATTAATATAAATTATTTTTGTTTACTGCGCAACCAGAGATATATTGCTCAAAAATTAAAAAAAAAAAAAAAAATGCGAGAGAACATCAGGACTGCATAAACGGTTCTATATTTTGTTGGCCCCTGGGAAATAATTATATAATTACTTTTTTTTTTTTAACTTCTGGAGCACCAATCATACTTGCCTAGACGTTGCTTCAACTCAGAAACGAATGCGGAAAATGTATGTTGCCTTTTTAGTGAACAGAAGAACAAAGGTTCTTTTTATTGAGTTAACATTTGGATATCGATGTACTATGGGTGAATTCTGTATGTTATATGATGCACTTAACTTAGTGACCAGTTTATTAGAGATACTCACCAAATAGTGTGGTGAACCACAGCTCCACCAAGAGCATTGGCAGTTAGTGAATCTTAAACCAACTACTCTGCTCCTCCTCAGACATTGCAACAGATCGCATCGTTCAACCTCTTTCTCCCAATTTGGAATATATTTATTTCTTACGTTACTGAAGTTCTCCCCATTGAGAAATTCAGCCTAATTGGACTCAAATGAATGGGACCGGAAAACTTCCTCCACAGACACTTCTACATCATTCAACCGATTATGACTAGTTATTTGCGGACCGCTTTTAATTTCATCAAAAAAAAAAAAAAAGCTGGGTGCAATTTAGAAGCAGTTATTCGGCCTTATTGTCTCAATTGTTGAGAATGTAATTTCCTCTCTGAAATTTAAGCAGTACTACAACAGTATAAACAGTACTGCTAATTATTAAAAACAGTGCCAGTAAAGTAGGATACCTGTGAAGTATTTCCTTACCCTCATGAAGTTGATGCCAAATGTCTGGACCGACTACTCTTCGCATCAGAAGCCGCTGTTCATCAGCTACATAACAATAGATTATATAACTACTGCTATGATGATCCTGTGGCTTCCTCTCTTTGAGAGGGTTGCAGCTGATTACTAGGGAGATAGTGACGCGAGGTGCTTTCCCGTTGCCTTCCTTGCCGTATTTTTATGACTGTAGTCTGTGTGTTCATGGGTTCGGTTTGCCTGCTTGTGGGATGAAAAACCCAAGATAAACTGACGGAAAAAATCCTGCTGTCCACGCCCAAGACCGGCTAACTTGGCTATGGCCGAGGAAAATCCTTAAGCTCCTTACGTCGTCGACGGGAATCGAACCTAGGACACTCCTCCTTCCCCAGGCAATCTACTGCTATATAGATTATATACAGTAGAGAATATTTATAATGGCATGATGAGTCCGTGGATTTGTGTTGTTACTATGTTGTGTTGACCCTGTCGTTCCACTGCAATAAGAAACAGAAACTGGGATTCATCTCTCCAGTTTGATGTTTCTTCATCTACCTTATTCGAAGTGAAGCTGCTTATTGTTGGACAAACAGATACCTTCAAGGACCATCTGTTATATTGCATTCCAAAAAAGTGGTAAATTCAAACACTACTTTGGAGCTCCTGGTTTTACTGAGTAGTCATTTGACCAATTGTAGCACATCTATTGGACATAGATATACAATCCTTCCTCTGCCTCTCGGCAATACTGAACGTTGACTTGATGTTTTCTGTTTGTCATACCATTTTTGGTTATCCAAGATCCTGTTATATTCGGTATATCCAAAAACCCTTGGTATTGGTACACCAGGTGGCTAAGGATTAGCACACAATCATCTAGCCAAGTGTAGCACATCAGAATTTTACATCCTGTCGATCTTTCGTCAGATTCTTGCACCAGTCAACCCTATCTGGCCATACACACAACGTTGACTTAATTTTTTCTGTTTGAAATTTTTTAAAAATTTGAAATTTAAAAAAAAAATCGAAATTTCAATTTTGAGTTTTTATTTGAAATCGTTCGTATTTTTAATTAAAATTATTCATATTTTATAAAAACAACACCAGTGATGCAATTTTTACTTTTACGAAATTAACGCCTTTTCACTTTTGTTTATACAGGATATAGGAAAACTATAGTTTTCCTATATCCATTTCAATGAAATTGACGTGTCAAGAACTCTTAGTAGAATATTCGGAACATCGGCGAAGCGGAAGAATCCATAATGCGAAGATTCGAAAAAGGAAGACTTCCTATTTTGGGATATCGCCTGATAGGAAATACTGCGCTAACACGGGTATCACTATATATGCGTGTTTTACATTCTCGAATTCCATTCAACAAAAAATAATTCCCGATTGCAAATAATGGAATAAAATGATAAGAAAGGCTTTCTTATACCCGTATAACAAAGTGTAAGAAAATTTTCTTTATTGAAAGTTTTTCCACTTGGTAATACTATAAATTAAAGATGCCAAGAAATTATATTCTTGGCCTAAACCTTTATCCAAGATAAAGTAACTTCACGACTGTGCAACTCGTATAGAGGCTAATGACTTTACATCAGTTGCCTTAGCATCCCATAATGCAAAGCACATATCCTTACTTACGGAAATGTATAATACTATGCATTATGGAAAGGGTCACCACCCAGACCGGTTTCGACCTTTATTGAACCAAGAATATAATTTCTTGGTTCTTTTAATTTATATTATAAGCAAGTAGAAAACTTTCAATGTTTATCTGTAATTTAGAGTATTTTAGTAATAAGGTTGATACCTTTTTAGATACTGGTTTGGCTCCCGCTGATGCGCCTTGGCGCAGAAGTGGTTGCCGCGCTGAGATATGAGTGGCTCTGCCTGGGGGGGTGGGTCCTTTCTTGTCTCTGAGTGGGGAGCCACCGCTGAACTCATGCCTCTGCTCTCTATGGTGAGGATGAGCCTACCATTGGGCAGAGCCGCCGCTGATGGACCTCTCCATGGCATCTTGGCCCTATCTGAGTGTAACCGCTGCTGAGTGCAATGATCCTTTGGATTGCTCGCACTTGCTGAGCTTAGAGTGATCTGGAGGAATCGCCTGAGTTTTTTTGAGACTTCCCTTCACTTATACAGTGAAACCCGTCTGGGTAGTGACCCTTCCCATAATACACAGCATTATACATGTCTGTAAGGATATGTGCTTTGCATCATGGGATACTAAAGCAAGTGATGTGAAGCCATAATTATCTATATACAAGTTGCTGAGTCATGAAGTTCTTCGCTTGCAAACTTTGTTTGCTTACACTTGGATAAATGATTAAACCAAGAATATAATTTCTTGGCATTTTTAATTTATAAAATTTTCTTTAATTGTAAATTTTCCAAACAAAAATCAATCAAAATCCATTCTTGAGCTTACTAAGAATATCTACACACCACCCCATTTTTAAACACGAGTTTAAGATTTTGAACATATATTGTATATGCGACAGAGTGGTTCTTCTAAAATTAACCAGTTATGTTGTCCTGGATGGATCTTACTTTTGCTTACAGAGGCTACCTTTTACTAAAATAATAGAAAAGGTAGAGCAAACAGTTATTTGTCTTTAGCGCACCTATTCTTTGCAAACAAACTGTAGCAATATGAAACTGGCCGCCTAGCTAAGGTTACTGGTATAAAAAAAAAAAAAAAAAAACTTGTATTGTTTAATGTTTTATTCTGCTTCTACGTTAATGCTGGAGATATGTAAATACTTTCAGCATGTATTGTAATTTGCTTACTTCACACCTCGATGGTCCTTTAAAAAAAAAAAAAAAAGTTTTTCTTCATTTTCAAAATTAACCCGTGACGTAGTCTCCAATTCAATGTAGCTTTGACTGTTTTTTAGCACACTAAAAATATTCTTATAAGCGGCGAAATATAAGAGACAATTTCAGAAGTGTCAAACTTTTATTCATATTTTAGTAAATCATATTTTATTTGATTTGTCTTATTTTAATTAAGGGGTATTTAACACTTGGGTATAATTAGTATGCTGCATGCTTGTTTCGTTCAATGGAAATAAAGCCTAATCGCATAAAAAAAATAAATAAAATAAAATAAAAATAAATAAAAATCGCAGTTGGTATATCTTTAAGCAGTTGGGAGAATGGAATGAGATTTAGCGAGTGATGCTGTGACATTATTGATTGTTGAAGAGTTTGTCTCCGAGATTGTAAAGCTAGAGGAAAAAAAGTTTCTGATTGGAAATAAAACTTATTTTAGTGAGGAAGCAACACTTTCTCTGGCTGTTAAGAGTGAATGAATATGTACCCGTGAATATCCAGTGGAATAAATCAAGCATGAATGACTATCTCTATCAGGGCAACATCTGTTATGATTTGGTCACGCGCGAATGCAAATTATGTAGGTTGATTGCAATATTGTTGATGGAATGATGGACACTCAGAAATGCTCTGCAGCAAGGATGTCAATGGTCTTGATTCATTTCCAACGTTAAGCTCATTTTTCCAAATCACAACACGTCATGTCATCGAACAACAGTTGTTAACAGATTCGGTATTCAACCAATTCTCCTTCAATCCCACGTGACTTGTTCCAGTCTCTTCGCTTTCTTCGTCTTCTAATTCTTCTTCTTTTCCCATTTATTTTATAATTATACAATAATTCTATTATTTTATATTTTTGTCCACGTTTCGCTTCTATGTAATAAAGTAGTTTACGAAGGACATTATAGAAGCTAATTCTAGTATGTTTTTGTACTCGATATGGCTGAATATTAATATTATGGCACTTGCTTTTTACCAAATTTGATATTTTAATATCTATATTTTTTTCATCTTCATATAAATCAAAAACATCCCGGATATCTGAAAGCACTGCTTGCTCTAATATTTTATTATCTACTGTTTTACTTCTTACTGAATTTTCCCCGCTGAGCTGAAAGTCATTATTTAGGTTTTTTTTTTCTTTAAATATTTTCGTACTGCGATTTCAATTAATGATTTTACTGATCGTTGTAAACTATCTCCTGAAGCAGCTATTATAACCATTGTCGATACAATTACCTAATTTTAAATCCGAAGGGAAATATGTAGCAGAAAAGATCAATTGAAATATCGAGAAGGCAACGTGTCAACTGATTGAAAATATTGTATATGCTTAGCATCGAATTTATCATTTATTGAAAAACTTTCACCCCGTGTGCCTGAAATACAAAGAGTAATTTCAATACCAATCATCGTACAATACATGGATTTAAAGCCTATTCCCCCCCCCCCCTCCCAGAAACCATCGGTCAATCTCTTTAAATAAAAATAGTCCAATTCTCCTTTTTCCCGACTGGAAGTGCTTGTTTAGGCAAACTTTCTGTTTGCATCATATTAACATGTTCTACCCAAATGTGTTTATATTTCTTTATTTTCTCTGTTATTGGTTCTTGTGATCAATTTCATAATTCTTGTACGATCTTTCATTGTGATCAATTTTACAATCAACTTCTATATTTTCATTAATCATTATTAGCATCTTTCTCATTAAAATGTACAATACATTTTCAACCTGTTTCATAATAAATTTTGCACTCTTGCTGGGTTGTGACATTTTAAAAGAAAGAACATTGTCATTTCTTTTAAAAATGTCGCATACTGATTTTGTCTGGGGATAAAGAACCATCCACAGTTAACTATCATAAAAAATGGACACATATTTGGGGAGGGGAAAAAGAGGAGAGGATACTGTGACATCTAGAGACTACAAAAGCTTTTTTTTTTTTTAATGATCGCATTTCTAAAGATGTATGGAATTCTTCCTGCTGTAAGGAGCGGGGGGGGGGGAATTGACACATCCTCAAGCAATTTTTATATCTTAAACAGAAATAAACACTCTTGGATTAGTCGTTCTGATCTTTCTCTTCAATGATGCTCTCCGAGAAAAGCGTCAAGGAGTACACGTGTTCGTTGATCTCCCTTGCACCGTGACCGGAGGGGATTGGGGGAGTAGTTACAGCTGATCGTGTGATAATAATGCTACTATAAGCTGTGGGGAGAGAATAATTGTCCATTGAAGACCACAACAGTCGCCTACTGCCTAGGGGTGTCAGGCCGCTGCTGTCGCCCTGCTCCACTATGGTGGACTATTCATTGCTTTCTGAGAGCAATCGTATCGACGGTGAATTGGTGCACGTGGCTCGTGCCCCTTTCGATAATCTGCAGCGTGACAAAACACGAACGTCCCAGTCATCGATTGAGCTGTCACATGACACCATTCACCACTATCGTCGATTTTGCCGAGAATGTCCACGTGCACATCGTGTAGCTGGCGCGTTGATTTAAGCTATACGACGCCCATCTATAGAATAGCTTATTATTCATGGACGGATTTAGGTAACATGATGATTCTGCAATTAACACATGAAGTAAGAGTATGGAATGATGTTCACCTAGAACCGTCCAGCTCAGACACGAAGTAATAAAACAACACTTGCTTCCCTGTTTCCTCAAGTGAGAGATGCAGAAATGAAGAATGAACGTGTGTGAGAGAGAGAGAAAATAAGATGTATTCACAGCTCTCTGAGAGGAAATTTCTCAATCAACTAAAAGTAACTTTATGGTGTTTTGGGAAATGCTTTATTATTACTTATTATTATTACCATCACCTGTTAATAACGGGTGATGGAGTAGAAAAAACATTTTTTTCTGTCTCTCCAAACAAATGGATAGTGAGCGCGTATTATTATTTTTTGCCTTTTAATTCAGGTCATCGTTTTACTGAGTGTGTTTGTGGATAATTTGGAGGTTATTCTGTTAGAAATAGTGATATTTATTACAAGCTTTCTTAGTATTCAAGATTACATTGATTGATTGTTTTAATTTTATGCTTTGTTTTATATCTGCCATCATTATAAACTATAATGATTTATTATTATATACTTGTCTTCATGGAGGCAGAAGACTTTACATTGACACACTAGCCGTTATCCACACAATAATTATCATACCTCTCCTTAAACTCATTCACAGACGAAGCGCACACAACCATCTTGGTAACGTATTCCGCCCATTCACCACCCTCCAAGGAAAAAAATCTAGTCCTCGCACCCTTGTTAATCCACACTCTTACACAATTTCCAGGGTTGACCGCTCTTTCTCTCCCCTCCTGCACTGTACCGAAAAATATAATCAGTATCAATCCTATAAAACCCCATTTAACAACATATATGCTTCTATCATATCTCCTCTAGTATGCCTATCAGCTATGGCGCCCACAGGCTTTCAATCTATTTTAATAGGAAGCATTCCATGGACCTGCTACAATCTTTGCCACTCACCTCTGAATCCTCCTTCATCACCAAAGAATCCAGGCGACAGGCCAGATCTGGGAGCAATAGTCCAGATATAACCTTATTAATGCCTTTATAAAATGGAATAATAATTTCCTGTCCCTGCTTATCAATATGTTCTTCAATTGTTTTATATACAATTATACTTGCATATGTCATTACCATCTCTTCTCTGAACCACCTAAGTTGGTAATACTAATGTCCTATGGCTGAAAGACTTGGGTTCGAATGCCACTAAGAAGCACAAATCTTTTGAGAGCTTTTCGACTGAAGGTGAGCTAGCCTGGTCTCACATGGAGGTAGCAGGATTCTCCTAGAAGCTCGGGTTTTTCAACAAAAAGGCAAATCGACAATATATACGCCGGAAGAGGTGGGTTTAAGGTTGTTGTTGTCCTGAGTTATAACTTTTAATAGGTCCCCCTTTCTGCTAAGTAATTTTAGGCTATACTGAGGCATAGGCTCCTTAACTTGTCTAAGTCTAGCTTATGCTAAAATTTGTACGCTGTACACTGTTCTATCAATTCTAGTAGTTTATTTTATTCGTGGTAATTCCAAAGAATCCCGTTCAGCTGTCTGTTTAATTCAACACAGGCGATGAATATTAGGACTCCATAGAGCTACTCGATTATTTATAATAATAATGTTCACAAAGGATCTTATATTGTTTCAAAAAAATCCTATAACATTAAAAAAAGGTGAAGTTGATAAATACATATTATATACCTGTTATAATTGTATATATATTTAAACCGCTCATATACATTTAGCTATGTGCTTCCATTACCTCACGGTAATAACTGCAATGAAGCTAGAACGATAGGGGAAAAAAGCTTGCAAGTTTATTGTAATAATCGCCTGGAACTTTTCCTGGACTTCCCCAACCAGCTAGAGAATTAGTCTACTTTTGACGCGGGTAAGTTGGGTTTTCCCCCCCTCCCGGTAGAAACTCGAAATTTTAACAATTAAAATTAAATATATAAATAAAAAAAAGAACAGAACATTCAGGATTCTGAACGAAGGACGACAACTATCTGCTTTATTCTGTTATTACTTTTCATTTATTCTCTGCCTAAAATTACTTGATTTGTTTTGGATTATGGACTGAAACCGGTCATCAACCGATTTTCAAAAGTTAGAGCTAATAGTGCAGTCTTTTCATTCCCCCAAAAAAGAGAATATATTGGGGGAATGAAAAGACGTTCGGGGATTATTTCTATTACAAATTTAACTGTCCGTAGTAGAAATTCAGGTATAAGTTAATATTATTATAATTGCATATTACCCAAAGCATGTCTTAAATATATATAAAAATACTTTTCGAAATAGCAGGTTTAGTTGAAAATAGCGAGCGCGCGCACACACATAGAAAAGTCTATTTCTGAACCACCTTCGCATGCATTTCGTCCAGTTGTTCCCATTTATTTTTAACTCATCGGGTTGACTTTTCCCCCACTAGCGATTACTAGCCAGCCTCTATTTTTCCCAGAGCACTTTCAGTATAATTACCTCTGTTCCCCTATGCCGGCAAAAGTTTGTCATGACTTTCGATTCACAAGAGCGAAAGCAAAGTAACTGGGGGGGGGGGGAATAACCACTTCTCCCCTAAATAAAGGGTGGCTAAATGGACACACGCACACACAAATTCGAGACAAACTGCATATCTGGAAGATGAATAAAGGCTAAAACAACGGAATAGAGTGATAAAGTGACATTGCCATCCAAACTGCGACTTCTAGTATCTGAAAGTTTGGGGAAGGGGTCAATAGTAAAGTGTTCCACTTCGTCGTAACACGAGAAAGAGGGATGTAATATCTGCCTGTTCATCACAGGCAGATATTACGAGTGACTTTTCTAGTCATCCAGTTGCCTCAGAAAAACGCCACTTTAGGGAAAGCCTCAATACTTATGAACGAGGAAAGAAATTTATTTATTTTGAATTTCAGTGGAACCGGTTGGAAAAAGGCTTAGAAAATGTTCCTCTTGTCGGCGACTAGATTTGAACCCAAGTCTTCCGTCGGTTAGTTGTTTTATTTATTTTTAACTCATCGGGTTGACTTTTCCCCACTGGCGATTACGAGCCATTCTCCCAGAGGACTTTCAGTATAATTACTTCTATTCCCTGTACTTTCTTCGTGTGGCCAAGCGTTGTGGAATACAAACGCTACTTCAACTGAGCTACACAGGCTCTGGATATATAATAATAATAATTATTGTTTATATGGGTACTCTACGGAGTGAAAAGACTCATCGCGGGAGACCCACACTTCCATTAACGTAATACTTATCATACCACTCCTTAAAAACTTCTTCACTGTTGGAGCGCTCACAACCACCTGTGACAATCCATTCCACTCATTCACCACTCTCCAAGTAAAGAAACTAATCTGCAAACCCTTACTAACCACACTTTTAGACAACTTCCATGTATGACCCCTTGTTTTCCCCTACTCTGCATGTATTGAAAAATTTCTTTTGTCAATTTTGTAGAATCCCTTTAGTAACTTATAAGTTCTATCATGTCTGCAATCCACACACAGACACACAATCTATCTTCATAGGGCACATTCCACAGACCTGTCACCAGCTTGGTCAATGAATCCTCTCCACCACCTCCCGGTCCCCTAGAAACACAGGTGATCAAATCTGTACACAGTAGTCAACATGTGGCTGAATCACAGCCTTAAAGAGGGATAGTAACCTCCCTATCTTTACTTGTCAATGTGTTCTTCAATATCCAAGTGATCATCTGAGCTATTCTGACAACTCTTCAATATGTCCTCTGAATTTCAAATCTCTATCCACCATCAAATCCAGATCCCTAGCTTCATAAATCTCCTCTAATCTAGTACAATCAATGATATGAAATATGTAACCCTTTTATTCCAAAATGCATTAACTTACAGTTTAGAACATTGAATTGACAACCATTGCCCTTTACCCCCACACCAGTGGCGCACCCAGGGAGGGGGGACAAGGGGCCCTTCCCCCCCCCAAAAAAGAAAAAGTTAAAAAAAAAACACTAGAAAAATTTTCCAAAATACTTTTCCTAATTAAAATTCATTTTTTATTTATGTTGTGTCATGTCTTCTATACTACTTATGAATTAGGGGTCACATAAGGTGAGAGAACCCTTAGCAGTGTTTCTCAACCTATGGTCCACGGACCACCTGTCACGATGGGAGAGGTGATCCAAAGGCTTAAATTAACCAAATAAATATTTTAATTATCCAAACAAATTAAAATTAAGTAAAAATTATTAAAATAAAATGAATACTTAAAAAAAATAGCGGCAGAATGTTCATTCCACGAACATTCTGCCATAAAACTAATATATATATATATATATATATATATATATATATACACAGGGTGTTCGGGATAAATTTGACAGTTTCGTAAGGAAAAAGAAAATCTTCTTTGTATCTATTAAATTTAATGAATTGACAAAAAAAACATTACAGGCAGAGTTAATTACAATACTATCAACAAGATTTACTCAAAATAACCACCATTAGCATCGATCACAGCTTCAATTCTGCTTCGGAACCTCGAACAAGCTGATGCTACAGTCTCCCTGGGAAGGGCCGCAAAAACTGTTTTAATTTTATCCATTAACTGGGCTTTTGTATTACTGGAAGTGCGATTGGTGTCTTTTTCAACTGCGCCCCATACAAAATAATCCATGGGGTTAAGGTCTGGGGAGTTTGGAGGCCAAACATTTGGACTGGTGAAGTCGTAGAAATTTTCAGACAACCATTTTTGACTTTTCCCAGAGGTGTGGCAAGGGGCCGAATCCTGCTGCCATACATACGGCCTACCATTGGCTACCCTTGTTATCCAGGGCTTGACTACAGTAAGCAACTCCACGAACAAAGCCCGAATTCCAATGCCAGGGTTCTTCAACACCTGTTCCTGCAGATTTGCGAGGAATTCTGCTGTA